>NC_048573.1:43153008-43160508 GCF_013265735.2 Oncorhynchus mykiss
TGAATTATTGCCTGTCAGAGGGCATGGACATTATGCTATTTTCAAGCTCATTATTTGGAAACACACCCGACATTGTTATCTCATGTAAATGATTGGAAACATGACGGAGGGGTCAAGATGGTTGATCTCACAATGAAAACGCTAATGCAGTGATATCATAAACTGCTTTTTTTTAAAAACGTATTTCTCATGCTATTCATTTCACCCCCCCCCCCCCCCCTTGCTCAGAATGAGGGTGCATGTTGTCATGTCATCAAAAAAAGACAAATTATTCCATTTCAAGTAGGTTTTATGCAACTATTTTGTTGTTTATGGACTTTCTAGAGGTTAAATCCCAGTGCTCGTACTTGATTAAAAAAAATGCAACAAATCGTGGTGAGAAACCTGTCTTATAAGTCTTCCCTTATTACCCTGAGCTCAGACTGGACAGGCTCTTGTATAAGATGATAGGCTGTCAAACACCGACTGAGATATGGAGAGTTATGTTCAAGACTGGAAAATCACTCCCTACCTCTGACTGGTAGAAACAAAAGGGGCTTAATGGAACTAATCTAAGTCTTAGCCATGCCAGCCATCAGTTTTACCAGGACAAGGCTAGATATAACTACAATACGGGGTGGGGGGAGAGAGAGGGAAACTACATTTTAAATAAATAACAAACAATTTGAGGTTATTTTAAGAGCAGTAATAGATGGCAGCCTCCTGTAACTTTCAATGGATGGCAGCTTCCAGTAACATTCAATGGATGGCAGCCTCCAGTAACATTCAATGGATGGCAGCCTCCAGTAACATTCAATGAATGGCAGCCTCCAGTAACATTCAATGAATGGCAGCCTCCAGTAACATTCAATGGATGGCAGCCTCCAGTAACATTCAATGAATGGCAGCCTCCAGCACCGTTCAATGGATGGCAGCCTCCAGTAACATTCAATGGATGGCAGCCTCCAGGAACATTCAATGGATGGCAGCCTCCAGTAACATTCAATGAATGGCAGCCTCCAGGAACATTCAATGAATGGCAGCCTCCAGTAACATTCAATGAATGGCAGCCTCCAGTAACATTCAATGAATGGCAGCCTTCAGTAACATTCAATGAATGGCAGCCTTCAGTAACATTCAATGAATGGCAGCCTTCAGTAACATTCAATGAATGGCAGCCTCCAGGAACATTCAATGATTGGCAGACTCCAGTAACATTCAATGAATGGCAGCCTCCAGTAACATTCAATGAATGGCAGCCTCCAGGAACATTCAATGAATGGCAGCCTCCAGGAACATTCAATGAATGGCAGCCTCCAGTAACATTCAATGATTGGCAGCCTCCAGGAACATTCAATGATTGGCAGCCTCCAGTAACATTCAATGGACACCAAACAAGACAACACCCACAGAGAACAAATGTGTTCAACTCTGGCACAATGCTACTACAGCATATTATCTTCATATCTTCAGTTTGAACTATTTCATCTTGACTAGTAATGACTTGGTCTTGGTCATCTGTCTGAGGTACGCAGTATGCAGATTGCTATTGTCTATAACATGTTATATCGGAATCGGGGAATTAAATAAGCAATAGAATGTGGTTGGAACAGGTTTTTCATGTAGTGCACAAAAGGGAGGGAAAAGAAGGTGCAGCTGGCTTGTGTTTACATCTACAGTACAGTACTTGGCAATTGTAAGTGCTGTTTACTGTTGTTGACAACATAAATGCACTTTATTTAAAGTGCATTTAGAATCGCTACACACTTTGCATTAAAACAATAATAAAATAACATAGAAAGCAAAAAAATGTCAACGCCAGCTACAAAGGTGAGATTTTAAAAGTTATTTAAAAACCTCAATAGTATGCATTTGTACATTAACACCAACCCACTAAAAGAAAGTTGTGTGGGACAGTATTGAATATGTGCAAATACCTGTATCGCTTCAAGACACAATGCTTGTCCTGGTACAAAAATTGGGGGAATAAATATATTGTGGGGCTGATGTTAGTTGCATAAACCACAGTTGGATCAAAGTAAAGCTCTTTCCATTGCAAGCTTTGTCAAACCAATTACAACCAACAAGACACAAACTCCCTAGAACACCTTCGTCTTGTAACGAGGAAAGGAAATGAACTAACAACCACTTTGGAACAGAAACGTTCCTTTGGGAAAGAAGAAGTTGTAAAGACTGGATTGGCTGAAGAATGCTCCTCTGCTCACATCCCCAATAACACACAACAACAAACTACAACAAAAGCACGGGGGAATAAAATCATTGTATTTACACACACACACACACTTTCACGTGCATTTCCATATATATTCCCGTGCTTTGGCACTGTACGGGCTAATCATACTGGGGAAAGCTGCATCTCCTCCCATATGTTCCTGCCTGCTGTAAAGGAAATATTCTCTCTGCTGTGCGCATATAGAACGCTTTATTAAAGGCATACAGAAGGATTGGGGAAATAGTAGCCCACACTGAGGACAGAGAAACATACTCCACAGAGAGAAAGAGAGAAACGGGAAAAGCATGACATTTTAGGGAGAGAGGGGGGGGGGGGGGGGGGGGGGGGGGTTTAAAAGAAAGAGAAGAAGAGGAGGAATTTCGATTTAGAAAAAAAAGGGGGGGGGGCAGCTTCTTCAGCATATGCTATGAGCCTTTCCTGCAGAAAAGGGGGGAGACAGGGAAGGAGAGAAGGTGAGGAGAGGATAGTATTTGTGTCTGCAGGGGCACGGCCAGGGATTGCTTGCGCAGAGCGCAGTGTGGTGGTCTGGAGGGCTGAACTGTGATAGTCCTGCTGTCAGGGAGGACATTAATTTCTCCCACAATGAGAGGTTGATGGGATTGCCACATGTCACATGGGGACCTGGGCGAAGGGGTAAGAGAGAGAGAAAGACAGCGAGAGAGAGAGAGAGAGAGAGAGAGAGAGAGAAGGGAGTTGAGAAGAGCTAGATAGTGCTGCTAAGACTGGAGAAATGTACAACTTTTTCACACACACAAACACACACACACACACAGACACAGACACACACACACACACACACACACACACACACACACACACACACACACACACACACACACACACACACACACACACACACACACACACACCTTTACAAAAGCACCCATGTAGAGCAACGTATTAGAATGGATGGGTTGTGATTGTGAATCACTGATCCACCTGCTTTAACAACTAATTTCTCTGTTGCTGACACAACTCCCATTGTTACGGATTTCATGTCTTTTTCTGAGGTGCTGTGAATTAACATCACGTGACTTAAATGTTTCTGTCACTTCAAATGCAAATGAAACACGTCTTCTTAAATTCTTAGAGTAATATTATTCGAAATTAAATTGACAAAATACTAGAGTTCAGTTATTTCCTATTAGAATCAAATTGAATTTAAAAAATCACTTTCAAATGCCTTTGCTAATACATAAACGCATACGTATGCAAAATCAAAGTAAAGGCCCCTCTTAATAGAAAAATCTCTTCTTGCCCATACAGTAGGCTTGGGAACTATAGTGTCGTAATCCCTAATGTAAAACAGGGAAGTCTTGTTATTTTATCTGTTCTACCGGCGAACAAGCAGGGGAGAGAGGGAGTCACGTTAATAATCATAAGGAAAAGCCAACCCATGTCCCTGATATTTATGCAGGTTTGCAGCGCTAAGCATTAGCCTCCCAAAGCCCCACCACTACGATTAACAATCAGAAAACGCTGAGGAACGTGCCTGTTATCCCCCAACTCTCCAGTACAAGAGAAAATCTCTTTTTTGTCACCCAAATCCTTCATTCTTTCTTCTCTTCTCCGCCAAAAAAAGAGTGGAAGTATTACCAGTTTTCTCAATCTGCTTTGAGAAATATTTCAGGGGGGGGTGGGGGGGGGGGGGGGGGGGGGTGGCGCTCGCAATAAAATATGTGTGAATGCGGGGGTAATTGCGGACAAATGTGGCATTGAATTAAATTTGAGACTCTTTAAACACCATTTCAATCTTATTTTCTGCTTGTTAGTCAGATCTTGTTGCTCAGGGTGGGCTGGACTGCCCAGTTTTGGTGAGTAATTGCATATAATTTCCTCCTCACCAGTGGTTTGCATCAACATCCGTCCTATTCTCTATTCTGTGGCCGTTAAAAATCAAGCACGATCAGAAATTCTAATTTTCAATGGTTATTGTTCAAGATGCCGTGAGAGGATAAAGTGGACAATTCCTATTTGCATGCCACACGGACGCACACACATACACACGAGCACGCACAACAATGGCATTGCGGACGATAGAGGGGAAAGGAAACATTAAAGGCCTCTGACACCAATTGATGACAGGGGTGTGGCATTCCCTTATCGAGTCCACTGTCCTCTAATAAGAGATGACCAAGAAAAGAAAGACTCTTATGTAAAAACCCGATGGGACCTCCCACAGAAGAGGCAGAGCAGGCTAGTTAACATCAAGTTATCACTTAGAATCTGAGGAAGAAGCTCTATAACATTAAAATGGTATACCTGTCTCATAGAATAATGCCTTGACGTTCAATGCTGAATTCATCTCTATTTTCGGAGTGAAAAATAATTCATGCCTAGGTCATTCACCATGCAATATTCATCTATGGAAGTTTGTCTTGGGTAGCTAAGCCTTATTTTTTTGAATCAGTTACAATGCATTAGGACAGAGCGCTTTGACGGCGACATCTGTTCATTCCGAAAACGATGTCGGTAGACACAGCTCGACAATTGTGTGAAAAGACTAATTAGTTGAATGTGATTACGTCTTTTCTTTTCTAGGATATCTTCGTATTAGTTGTTTCCCTGTAGTGCCTACTGAGTCGAGCGAAGGATTTGTCGAACATGGTTGTGGGTTTCAAGTTCAAACTCTAATTCGTTTAGAATCCACGTGTGTCAAACAATCGTCCTCATTTGATTTGAGGCTCAGGGATGTGGGATGAAATTAATTGTCAAACATTATCATCCAAAATCCCCCTGTAGCAAGAGGATATTGGTATCTTCTGTACTTGACACGTTTACAGTCAAAGCCACGAGAGACCCTCTTAATCAGAGACAAGCCACTGGGTGTTACTCTATCAAAATAGACACTGGGTTTCCGGGGTATGACAAAAACACAACTCTTCTCCTAATTGCAAGAATGCAGGTTTTGGACTCATGCAACCAACAATCATAGCATTTGTCAGAGATCCTAATAAGCAATAACAATAAACAGTAGGACAAGAAAAGAAAAAAATATCAATCGAGATTCGCTTTCTGGCGCTGTAGCAAGAATAGTCCTTTTCTTTACAGCATCATATTTAGATTTGAATTGAATGGGACGTGGAAAAGTATACTCTCTTCAGAGTGTTTTCTTTATGGGTTGCAGGTACGTTTCTTAGTGCGGAAGACTTGTCCTCACACACCAACGTGACTTGTACACGCACCCACACACACCCTCAGAGCAGTGGAATAACACTGCCACACACCCTGACATGCCACCAGTTGAACCCCAGCACCTACCTGTGGGGAGAGGCCGTTGCTGACGGGGTTCATGTGGTTACTGGGTGCCGAGGGGCTCATGAAGGAGTCGGAGTAGCTGGAGAAGCCATGACGGTTGGACGACAGGCCGTAGGCCGAGCCGCCATCCCCGCCCGACAGCCCTCCCTGGTGCATGGTGGACGGTGGTAATGGCTGAGGGCGGTGAACCGTGCCACTAACGTCTGGGGTTTATACAGAAGGAGGACCAGGGAGAAATCACATTTAAGGTCATGGGTGATGATCCCATACACAGCACCATAGGAATGGCGCTACTGGGTGTTTGTAACAGGTCAAATCAAGTACGTGACTCAGATATCATCTATGCGCCATGAGACTGTGATAGCCCACTGACCTAAATCCTAGCCATTAGCTAAAGGAGCTACAGCAACATTCGCCTTCAGGTCTCAGACAAGGTTCAAATACATTAGCATTAGATCACACTAGCACTACTTGGCTAACCAACTTTGATAATGGTACCTCAACACTACATGTTAGGACCATGTGTTCGCAGGTGGTGGTAGAGATGTCTATACCTTGTGATAGTGTGGTTGTAGGGTAACCGGAATCTTGGAGCTGGTAGGTGGGTAGCGTGGGCATGCCGCTGCCTGGGAATCCGCCCGGCAACAGGTGATTGAACGCCGCCAGCTGATTGGCTCCCGCTTGCTTACGCCACCTGGCCCGTCGGTTGCTGAACCACACCTAGAGAGAAAGAGGATTTTCATGAATGAATGAGAGACTGCACGGCAGGAAGGAGGAAAACAAGAAGAGAGAAAAATAGAAAACAAAGACTTAAAAGGGAGGGAGGCAGACCAAGGCAAAGAACCTGCAATTACCTGTTTAACTGTTCATTCAAACTGGTTGACCCAGTGTTATTTTGGGGGTGATAATCGCTATCGTGTCAATCAAACACATTTAAATCTTAATTAACACCATCAGTGTGAGGGCCCCACACACCATTACTGCAAAATTACTGCAAAAAAAACTTCAATTAACAGGGGCTTGCTGATGACTAGTTTCAGATGTGCTGGTGTTGGAATACATCAAATACATACATAATGGGACAGCTGGGTTGAAAGGCTGATTCACACCGTGTGCGTCCCAAATGAAATCCATTTTCCCTATAGGGCACTACCTTTGAACAGAAATCTATGGGCCCTGGTCAAAGTAGTGCACTACCTTTGAACATAGATCTGTGGACACTAAAGGGAACAGGGTACCATTTGGGACAAGGCAAAAGTAGAAGAATTTGATTTGAAAATAGGAAATAGGTTTGGGCTTAAGGTTTTGCCGGCATTATGCACTGAGTGTACAAAACATTAAGAACTCTCTTTCCATGACGTAGACTGACCAGGTGAATCCAGGTGAAACCTATGATCCCTTATTGATGTCACTTGTTAAATCCACTTCAATCAGTGTAGATGAAAGGGAGGAGACAGGTTAAAGAAGGACTTTTAAGCCTTGAGATAATTAAGACATGGATTGTGTATGTGTGCCATTCAGAGGGTGTATGGGCAAGACAAAAGATTTAAGTGCCTTTGAATGGGGTATGGTAGTAGGGGCCAGGTGCACCGGTTTATGTCAAGAACTGCAACGCTGCTGGGTTTTTCACCCTGCACAGTTTCCCGTGTGTATCAAGAATGAGGACATCCAGCCGTGTGTATCAAGAATAAGGACATCCAGCCAACTTGACGCAACTGTGGGAAGCATTGGAGTCAACATGGGCCAGCATCCCTGTGGAACGCTTTCGAGTCCATGCCTGACGAATTTGAGGCTGTTCTGGGGGCAAAGGGGGGAGGTGCAACTCAGTATTAGGAAGGTGTTCCTGATAAACAAACGTTGTATGTGTCTTTGAGCGCCTAGTCAACGCTGTCTCAAACTGCGGCCATCAAGACAAAACACAGGTCAGACACTCAAGGCAAACATGAATCTTGTAATGCATCTAAAACGGGCAGTAAGGGATCTTTCCCCTCCCTGACCCACCTATGTGT
>NC_048573.1:43465508-43713008 GCF_013265735.2 Oncorhynchus mykiss
ATACCTTTGTGTACCTATTTAGGATACATCACCATGAAGAGAATGGTATGCATAATTATGGATATGAATTTCTGTGTAGTACAGATCAGGGACGTATAATGAAATTCCGTTACTGGCTATAAATCCACTTCACTTAGTATAGTTCAATAACCAAAACAGATTTTTTCAAAGTCAATGTGTCATGTCATAGCTGACACCCCATTCTTTCTGCAGACATTATTGAATCTTAATTCGGAGCAAATGCCAGTGCCCAGTATGTGTTGTAATAAAAAGGTGTCACATGTTTTAAATCATTGCATGCACACTATGAAGCCCCCCCCCACCTCTCTCTCTCTCCCCCTCCCTCAGCCTCTCCCAGCCTCTCTCTCTTGCCTCTCTCCCAGCCCCTCTCTCTTTCCCTCTCACTCAGCATCTCTCTTTCCCTCCTTCTCCCCTACTCCCAGCCTCTCGCTCCCCCACTCCCAGCCTCTCGTGCTCTCCCAGCCTCTTTCTCTCGTGCTCTCTCAGCCTCTTTCTCTCGTGCTCTCTCAGCCTCTTTCTCTTGTGCTCTCCCAGCCTCTTTCTCTTGTTCTCTCTCAGCCTCTTTCTCTCGTGCTCTCCCAGCCTCTTTCTCTCGTGCACTCTCAGCCTCTTTCCCTCGTGCTCTCCCAGCCTCTTTCTCTCGTGCTCTCCCAGCCTCTTTCTCTCGTGCGCTCTCAGCCTCTTTCTCTCATGCTCTCCCAGGCTCTTTTTCACTTGCTCTCTCAGCCTCTTTCTCTCGTGCTCTCCTGGCCTCTTTCTCTCGTGCTCTCCCAGACTCTTTCTCTCGTGTCTCGTGCTCTCCCAGCCTCTTTCTCTCGTGCTCTCCCAGCCACTCTCGCTTTCCCTCTCACTCTCTCCCAGCCTCTTTCTCTCGTGCTCCCAGTCTCTCTCTTTCCCTCTCTTTTTCTCTCCCAGCCTCTCTCATCCCCTCTCTCTCCCTCTCTCTCAGCCCCTGTCTCTCTCAGCCCCTGTCTCTTCCAACTCCTGACTCTCACTCCATCCCCCCAAGGGTGTTTTGCATCTGCACAGTTCTTCCAGTGAGTGTTTCTGTAAAATGTTCAGTGAAAATTGTTAAAATTAGTATTTGTGCATTGAATTGTGTGGTGTGTTAAACTTTGAAATCAATGGTTTTTGTTTGGCATACATGTAAAGTGACAAATCGGCATCTCCGCACTACCATGGAATTGCTCTATAACAAGTCTGTCATCCCTCCTTTCCATGTACATTCTCTCTAAAGCCTGGGACATGTATGGGTAACAGCCAGAGGAAAGAGGGATATAAATTCACTACTGGATAAATCCATTTGAATTCAATCACTTTTTGACAGGACTCCTTTTGATTTGAGCGAAACCTTCCATACATATTTGCCCATTTCAGAAGTACTTAGAAAGTGACTTTCAGCTCTTGAATAAAAGGTGGGTGTCACATTTTGGCTGATAAATGTACTAAAATGGGAATACAATTGAAATGGTTGGAGGTCCACACATTAGAGAATGTTGACCAGAATGGGGATATCCATTGTTTTAAAGTATACTGTCAATCCTCCATAGGAAACCTATTGAAATCATAGAAAGATAGATCAACTCAGCAAAAAAAGAAATGTCCTCTCACTGTCAACTGTGTTGATTTTCAGCAAACTTAACATGTGTAAATATTTGTATGAACATAAGATTCCACAACTGAAACATAAACTGCACAAGTTCCACAGACATGTGACTAACAGAAATTGAATAATGTGTCCCTGAACGAAGGGCGGGGGGTCAAAATCAAAAGTAACAATCAATATCTGGTGTGGCCACCAGCTGCATTAAGTACTGCAGTGCATCTCCTCCTCATGGACTGCACCAGATTTGCCCGTTCTTGCTGTGAGATGTTACCCCACTCTTCCACCAAGGCACCTGCAAGTTCCCGGATATTTCTGGGGGGTATGGCCCTAACACTCACCCTCCGATCCAACAGGTGCCAGATGTGCTCAATGGGATTGAGATCCGGGCTCTGCGCTGGCCATGGCAGAACACTGACATTCTTGTCTTGCAGGAAATCACACACAGAACGAGCAGTATGGCTGGTGGCATTGTCATGCTGGAGGGTCATGTCAGGATGAGCCTGCAGGAAGGGTACCACATGAGGGAGGAGGATGTCTTCCCTGTAACGCAAAGCATTGAGATTGCCTGCAATGACAACAAGCTCAGTACGATGATGCTGTCAAACACCGCTCCAGAGTACAGGCCTCAGTGTAACGCTCATTCCTTTGACAATAAATGCGAATCCAACCATCACCCCTGGTGAGACAACAGCATGACTCATCAGTGAAGAGCACTTTTGCCAGTCCTGTCTGGTCCAGCGACGGTGGGTTTGTGCCCATAGGTGACTTTGTTATCGGTGATGTCTGGTGAGGACCTGCCTTACAACAGGCCTACCAGTCCAGCCTCTCTCAGCCTATTGCAGACAGTCTGAGCACTGATGGAGGGATTATGCGTTGCTGGTGTACCTCGGGCAGTTGTTGTTGCCATACTGTACCTGTCCCGCAGGTGTGCTGTTCAGATGTACCGATCCTGTGCTGGTGTTGTTACACATGGTCTGCCACTGCGAGGACGATCAGCTGTCCATCCTGTCTCCCTGTAGTGCTGTCTTAGGCGTCTCACAGTACGGACATTGCAATTTATTGCCCTGGCCACATCTGCAGTCCTCATGCCTCCTTGCAGCATGCCTAAGACACATTCACGCAGATGAGCAGGGACCCTGGGCATCTTTCTTTTGGTGTTTTTCAGTCAGTAGAAAGGCCTCTTTAGTGTCCTAAGTTTTCATAATTGTGACCTTAATTGTTAGTGTCTTAACGACCGTTTCATAGGTGCATGTTCATGAATTGTTTATGGTTCATTGAACAAGCATGGGAAACAGTGTTTAAACTCTTTACAATGAAGATCTGTGAAGTTATTTGGATTTTTACGAATTATCTTTGAAAGACAGGGTCCTGAAAAAGGGACGTTTCTTTTTTTGCTGTGTTTATTAGAATAGACATGATGATTTAAGTTGACATTAGACGTGAGTGTATCAGCGGTCATTTTTGTGGTAGTATTTAGAAGTTTCAATTTAAATTTAATTTACATTTCAATCGTGTACCAACACAATGCAGGGTTCTGAAGGGATAGGTCCATTCTATGAATTCAATTTCTATGATTGAAATGACACCCACCCTATAGTCAAGAGAATGTGGTGTCTCAAGCCATGGAATGCACAACACAAAAACCTCAGATGATGTTTAATAGAGTCTAAGCTACAACATATGCTTATGAATAAACAATTTAGTTTGCACGTTAAAGGTTTCAAAAGGACCATTTTTATTTAAAAAAAATCCAAGTAATAAAATAGTTTGACAACACTGTTTGTAAGCTTTTAAATTATATCAAACTCAACCATTTATCTTTTCCAATGATAAAGAAATGGATGTCTCCTGGTATGGTGGGGTATGCAAAAGGGGTAAATTTAGAGCACCTTTATCTACCGATCGATTCCCCATTGTTACGACCTCATTCTTGCTGAATTGGTCAGTGAACAAAGCAGTGTGAATGCCAGTGTCTTTCAGTCCTAGCCCAGACTAAGTGATTGGCACATGGCGAATAGAGTTATCGAAAGATAAGTCATTAACCTAATTAATTGCGCGGACAATGTCATCAGGGCATACCGCTTTCCAAACTTCTAATCCCATTTGAATGTGCTCTATATAGGGTTTCATCCCTTGTACAGATTTAACACTCTTCAAGTACACAAATGAAATAACACAGCTACCAGATGCTTCTAGACAGAGCCAAAACAAACTATTACTTGAGTTTCAAAACAAGAAGCAGTGGAGGCTGCTTACGGGAGGACGGCTCATAATAATAGCTGGAACGGAGCAGATGGAATGGCATCAAATAAATGGAAACCACGTGTTTGATGTATTTGATACCATTCCACTATTTAACGCTCCAGCAATTACCACGAGCCCATCCTCCCCAATTATGGTGCCACCAACCTCCTCTGATTAGGTACATTATATAGTTTACTTTCAGACATGTGTTTAGGTGACATTGGACTAATGGTGTACTCAATACCATTCAGTAATTCATAAGTCAAATGTCATGTCCTCAAATATTTCAATGAATCCTGAAGTTTGATCCATAGTGTGGGTGTGTGACATTATAGTATGTGTTGTAAATTAATATTCAGGGAAAGTGAGGTATGATTAGTATCGAATTATCGATATTGGTGCGCAGCACTACTCTATGGCTAATAGATATGAAGATTACAGCTGATTACAGCTTGTAACCAATGTCTCTACTGACTCAAGTGTGAAATGACGAATATGTATCATTGGGCTCAAATGCTGCTTTATGTGGACAAGTCAGACTTCTTGTTATTAACATAGAGGGTGGAAACGCTGTTTTATGTGGACAAGTCAGACTTCTTGTTATTAACATAGAGGGTGGAAACGCTGTTTTATGTGGACATGTCAGACTTCTTATTATTAATATAGAGGGTGGAAAGTGAATGTCTTTTTCACCCTATAACAATCAGTTTTACACAATAATATTACATTCATATTTCCCAGGATGCTGAAAGTGAGGCCAAACATTTATGTAACCTGTGCCATTAGGTAGACAGAGTTAAGTTTGTGTATGGAAATCAAATCAAATCAAATGTATTTATATCGCCCTTCGTACATCAGCTGATATCTCAAAGTGCTGTACAGAAACCCAGCCTAAAACACCAAACAGCAAGCAATGCAGGTGTAGAAGCACAAATCAATGCACTTTTACCAAAATGACTTTTCCCCCACGTTTTGTCAAATGGTCCAGTCGCTACACATTCAGCATGAGGACCTGTGATCTAGGTGAATGTTTTTCTCAAGCTGTTGTAAAAATCATATCAAATTAGTCCAGCATAGGTGACATTGTTGTATAGACCTTAGTACACTGGACGGACTGCCTGCTGTGGTGACCATTCCCTTAGAATGGGTATTGATGATAATTACAGAGTAATAACTAATACAAGTCTCAGGTATTCTCAATGGCAACAGGTTATATACAGTAGCACAATTATCCTGACCATGTGTTGTTCATTGAGACAAAAGCCTGCACAAGCCTAAAGAAAAGTGGGTGGTGCAGTCACTGATGTACAGTATTTAAACCCTGGATTGCTGATGCTATGTATTGACCATTGAGAGGCTTCGAAGCCACTTGTCGGTCATATTGGCACTCCCCAGTAGAAGCATTCCTCCAATGGAATGAATGGAATTCTACAGTATTTCAATTAAATGATTCAAGGACAAAATTGCATGTAATATCATTATTTTATTAGTAATCTCTAAAAAAAATGATACTTTAATGAAAATTGTTATATTTTTGGTATGTTTTATTTGTATGTTTAGCTTGCATAATATAATGTAAAAATATGCATTAAGTTGTCTGTAATAGAATACATGTGGCAAAAAACGAATGTAGATATGAATAAATGCTAAATATGTTTTACAATGGTGGGGGAGTGCCAAGATGATGCACGATGGCTTCAACACAGCGCCCCCTATCAGTCATCTAGTGTAGGTCTATACATAAATCATTGGGGGGTACTATAGACAAGGGTTATCCTCTTAGGCAGATGGCTTCAACACAGCGCCCCCTATCAGTCATCTAGTGTAGGCCTATACATAAATCATTGGGGGTACTAGGGACAAGGGTTATCCTCTTAGGCCTTACAATAGAGGTCAAAGAACTGTCTGAGTGACTAATTGTGTTATGCTGAAGTTGTGTGAAGAAGTGAGGAATGTAATTTCCAGGCTGGAAATGAGGCAAAATGCTCAATTTGACAGTCAAGCAAATACTGACCTAAGAGAGATGGGTAGGCTCCGGCCTAGTCCAAGATGACTAATCTTGGGAAACAATAGAACTAATTTGTGTTTTTCAGGTCTAGGCTACAGGACTAATGGATTGGAAATTAAATTAACTGCAGGCCTCGACCTTGCTGCTCTAGAAGTTGTCCTATAGACCTCTGAGCTCTGACTGGTCTTAAAATGATAACAAGAGGTCTGTGTGATGAATGATGTTGGCTGTATTATGGAACTATTAGCCTTTTTAAAAAGCAATGAAGGCCTACTGTAGGCTATGTAGCAAGAAAATAACGCCACTCACCACCGTACGACATCCACCTTGAGTTAATAGCCACTGTAAGCAGGCCAGGTTACCAGTGGCAGCAGCGTCGTGTGCGGGGCTGGCGCCATTATTCGCCAAACTGTTGCCCGGTAAACCCGCTTCTTCCACGAGGAACCGTAGGCAAGTCAGTTTTCCAGCACGGGCGGCATGGTGGACAGGTGAGGCTCCGAGAAGGTCCTTTACGTCGCTGTTCAGTACTTTCTCCGCTAATTGCACTTTCAGAGTTTGTACATCCCCCTGCCTTGCGGCAAGCAGTGTCCTCTCCACCACCATAACTGCTGCTAGACAACTCCTCCGTATTTATAAACGCAGCATCTAGATGAGGTTTAACCTCTATTTAACTCCTGAACAATTTTCTTCGTAGATAACAATAGAATTCCAGTCCTGTGATCATTACAGTAAGATAACAAATGTACGTCCACTATTTAGAAGCATATCTCGTTGAATTGACAGAGATCTGCATACATCATCTAAGTGAGAAAAAAAAGCCTATTTCTTTGGACAGGTAGGCGATGTCTTTCAATGAGCATGTATTTGGTCATTTTACTTATTAAAAACAAATGTTGTTTTACATAATATCAACAGAATTATCAAATTACGAGTCATTTTAGTAATTGAGTTAATAAAGTAAACATAAACATAATTAATGCATACTGGTAACCTATAATTGCGCACGACGATAAAGTTCACCTGATGGCTTGTTCTCCTCTGCCTCAACACGCATAGCTCAAACACCTGTTACAGAGATATTCTTTGGTCTTCATATTGACTTCTTTCTTCATCATTTCTCTGTTATGATAACGTTATCGGAGTTGTAGGACATTAAGAATATAATTCCGGGCGGCTGTCTTGGATCCCGTATCCACAATTGCCGCAAATCGCGACATGGGACTCACCACTTGATAAATAATCCATCGGGGGGAGGATCACTCCAGTAGTATGTTGGTCGCTTGAAATCGTCTCAGTAGTTAAAGGGACAGTAGCCTACGTCAGTGGTGTCCAACCCTCCCCAACCCTACTGATGGTGGTGCAGGCTTTTGCTACTAATGAGATCAGCACCTTGATGAGCAGAATCAGGTGTGTTAGAGAAGGTTTGGAGCAAAAACTTGCAGCTGCTCTCCAGGAGGAGAGCTGACCATACCAACATTTCAAATACTTGAGGTAGCCGAATATAGTTTATATAGAGTTTAAACTAAAATGCAACTATTTTCTTTGATATTCAAATTCAGATCTCAGAAAACATCAATCTTAATATGTCCTATAGCCTAATTAAATACACGAGGGAAATGGAATCATTTCAACATTAGAGTACACCACTTTTTTCCGTGTGCGCTCTGACCGCTCTGAGAGAAAAACGCTCTGAATATATGACTGGACAATCTAACAAGCTCTGAATTTACGAAGACCCAGGGGGCACTCTGAGCGCACTCTGGCACTCCAGATTGAATTTACGAACACACCCTACTTAAGTGGAATAAAGAACAGGCACTATTCCTATTGTGTACAGTAGTTACAAAAACATTCAGCTCATTGCTATGAAATTAAAATGCAATTAAGTATTATGTAAAATCATGCTAATAAAATCATCCTCTAATTATTAATTACAATTTTATTACACAGGCACAAGAACAGTTTCATGTTAAGTGTTACTGAGAATGCTAACGGTAACAAAATATGGCTATTAAGTATCGAATGGAAACAAAATATTCCAAAACTGCCTTCTTGAATCAACTACAGCCAAGATAGGTGGAAATTCATGTTAGGTTGTATTCTGAGTAAACTATCCCCTTAAATATAGCGTAGTATGTGTTTGAAACAAGAACACTTACCCTCAGATGGACAAAGAATTACAAAAACGTTTTTTTCTAAGCATCCAAATTGCTGTTGGCAATGTTTGCAAATGGCTTTGAATTAGTATGCAGTATTTTCAGGTATCACAAAATTAATTGCATGTTTCAAGCTTTTCAGCGGCATGTTGAAAGAGTCATACAGTAGTTGAATGTTACAACTTATTTACACTTATCTGTACAAAATATAATTGGTTTGACTTGATTATGTACACCTGGGGCAATGGACATTGAGGAGAATGGACATATACAGAATGTTCAGATAGAAATGTATTGTGTAGATCAAATATGACTGTCAGATAGATTGGAATGGTATAGGAGATTGTGTGTACTCTATTCATTCTATCTCCAACATGCAGTTCCAGATACAGCCCTGCCATTAGTTGAAGGCAGCCAACCCAGTAGTTTCAGAAAAGTAGTCACTTCCTAAGTTATATATAAAAAAAGTAGTTGCTCTCTCAGATCGGTATTAAAATAGCTTTAGAAAGTAATTACTTTTTGAGATCTGTATTCAAATAGTTTAGAAAAGTAGTCACTTTCGGAGATCTGTATTGAAATAGTTTAGAAAAGTTGTCACTTTCTGAGATCTGTATTGAAATAGTTTAGAAAAGTAGTCACTTTCTGAGATCTGTATTGAAATAGTTTAGAAAAGTAGTCACCCCGTCGTCTCAGCGAATGCTTGAAATAGCTGATAAGAACCTTGATAGTGCTGCTGCAAGTGTTATGTTTTTTTGTGTGTTTTTATTTTAATTTAGTTTTTGAGTACGTGTGCTTATGTGTGTGTGTGTGTGTGTGTGTATATATGTATGTATATGTGTGTATTTATGTACGTATGTATGTATGTATGTATATATATATATGCACCAAGGAAAATAAATAGATTAAGAAAAATAAATGCTTTTATTTGACTTTATCACTCATTTTAATTTAATTTTAATTTTTTATTTTTTCAAATGTATTATTATTTTTTTACTTTTTCTTTTTTTTAAACCTGTCACATCTGTGAATGTGGAATGTGTTTTGTAGGTTGATTGAAAAACAAGAAAACTTAGTCACTTTCTGAGATCTGTATTGAAATAGTTTTAAAAAGTTATTCTTTTTTGGGACAATATACCTCATTTGTGTTTTTCAGGTCTAGGCTACAGGATTGATGGATTGTAAATTCAATTAACTGCAGGCCTCGACCTTGCTGCTCTAGAAGTTGTCCTATAGACCTCTGAGCTCTGACTGATCTTAAAATGATAACAAGAGGTCTGTGTGATGAATGATGTTGGCAGTATTATGGAACTATTAGCCTTTTTAAAAAGCAATGAAGGCCTACTGTAGGCTATGTAGCAAGAAAATAACGGCACTCACCGCGGTACGACATCCACCTTGAGTTAATAGCCACTGTAAGCAGGCCAGGTTACCAGTGGCAGCAGCGTCGTGTGCGGGGCTGGCGCCATTATTCTCCAAACTGTTGCCCGGTAAACCCGCTTCTTCCACGAGGAAACGTAGGCAAGTCAGTTTTCCAGCACGGGCGGCATGGTGGACAGGTGAGGCTCCGAGAAGGTCCTTTACGTCGCTGTTCAGTACTTTCTCCGCTAATTGCACTTTCAGAGTTTGTTCATCCCCCTGCCTTGCGGCAAGCGGTGTCCTCTCCACCACCATAACTGCGGCTCCATTATACCAATCACTCCATTCATATGGTGAATGTGGTACCCCACACGCCAAATGTGTGGTATAGAAGTTCACCAAAGAAACCAAACCCCAAACGTTTCCCTGGAGTTTTTACTGTCAAATTCCTGGGTTTCACAGGAAATTGTCTTTGAGCTTTTGATCGGGAGTGTACCGTGTAATATTTACAGGTAAGGAAAGTTCCTCTACAACTGAATTATGCCATTGGCAAGTATAGGCTATCATATTTAAATTTAGCATGCTTCTTATAAAAGCCTGCTTGAATTGTAACTTGGTGAGCTGTTTAGACCCTGATTTTCTAAATGAGCTAGTAGCTAAATTAGCTAGTAACAATTGCCTAAAGAATGTTAGTTACAGTAGCTAGCTATAAAAACATTAGCCAGCTATCCTAATCACGTTGTAGCTACATTACATTTTTCTGTTCCCAGTCAAGTCTGTTCCCACTCAAGGATGACGTCTCCCATCACTCAAGGTGTGTTCAACAATTCCCTTCAATGTTTGTAAAACACATAAACAGGTGAAATATTTTATCAGATTAGCTAGGTACTACAGCTCAGCATTCAACACCATAGTGCCCACAAAGCTCATCTCTAAGCTAAGGACCCTGGGACTAAACACCTCCATCTGCAACTGGATCCTGGACTTCCTGACAGGCCGCCCCCAGGTGGTAAGGGTAAGCAACAACATATCTGCCACACTGATCCTCAACTCTAGTGCCCCTCAGGGGTGCATGCTTAGTCCCCTCCTGTACTCCCCGTTCACCCACGACTGCGTGGCCATGCACGACTCCAACACCACCATTAAGTTTGCTTACGACACAACAGTGGTAGGCCTGATCACTGACAACGATGAGAGCATATAGGGAGGAGGTCAGGTACCTGGCAGTGTGGTGCCAGAACAACAACCTCTCTCTCTATGTGAGCAAGACAAAGGAGCTGATCGTGGACTATAGGAAAAGGAGGGCCGAACAAGTCCCCATTACCGACTGAAGTGGAGCGGGTCGAGAGTTTCAAGTTCCTTGGTGTCCACATCATCAACAAACTATCATGGTCCAAACACACCAAGACAGTTGTGAAGAGGGCACAACAACACCTTTTCCTCCTCAGGAGACTGAAAAGATTTGGCATGGGTCCCCAGATCCTCAAAAAGTTCTACAGCTGCACCATCGAGATGGCAACTGCTCGCCATCTGACCGCAAGGCGCTACAGAGGGTAGTGCGTACGGCCCAATACATCACTGGGGCCAAGCTTCCTTTCATCCAGGACCTATATACTAGGCTGTGTCAGAAGAAGGCCCAAAAAATGGTCAAAGATTCCAATCACCCAAGTCATAGACTGTTGTCTCTGCTACCGCACGGCAAGCGGTACCGGACCGCCAAGTCTAGTACCAAAAGGCTCCTTAACAGCTTCTATTCCCAAGCCATAAGACTGCTGAACAACTATACTAATCAAATGGCCACCCAGACTATTTACATTGACCCCACCCATTTACTTTGCTGCTACTCGCTGCTTATTATCTATGCATAGTCACTTAAAAAATTTCCTCGATTAACCTATACCCCCGCATATTGACTGTTTACCGGTACTCCCTGTATAAAGCCTCAATATTGTTATGTAAGTGTATTGTGTTACTTTTTGATTGATTCGATTTTTTAAGCTTTAGTTTATTTAGTAAATATTTTATTAACTCTATTTCTTGAACTGCATTGTTGGTTAAGGGCTTGTAAGTAAGCATTGCACGGTAGACTGGTAAGGTGTAACCTGTTCTATTTGGCGCATGTGACAAATACAATTTGATTTGGTTTGATTTGATAGCCATTAAAGTCTGTCCAAAATATTATTCTGCAGCTAGCGAAGACCCTGAAGGAATGACAAAAACAGGGTTGTTAACACCAAAATGTTCAGTTGAGACTAATCATATTTCAGCTACATTCCTGCAGGGGAGGTGTTGAGGGGGGCTGAGCTACAAAGTAGGAGCGCCTACCTGTTTGTGAATGCAGGACAAAGGCTATGGGCCATATAACTGCTATGATGTATTATTAGCAATTTCACATTCTTTGTTTCAGACTGATGGGTTCTGACTTCTAAACTTGAAATAATGTTAATCGTCAGGTATCCTATTGAAATGAGAAGTGCCACAGTCTGGTTTCTACACCAGAAGTTAATGTTAAGGAGGAAATTAAGGAGGAATGTACAGTTGAAGTCGGAAGTTTACATACACCTTAGCCAAATACATTTCAAATCAGTTTTTCACAATTCCTGACATTTAATCCTAGTAAATATTCCCTGTTTTAGGTCAGTTAGGATCACCACTTTTATTTTAAGAATGTGAAATGTCAGAATAATAGTAGAGAGAATTATTTATTTCAGCTTTTATTTCTTTCATCACATTCCCAGTGGGTCAGAAGTTTACATACACTCAATTAGTATTTGGTAGCATTGCCTTTGAATTGTTTAACTTTGGTCAAACATTTTGGGTAGCCTTCCACAAGCTTCCCACAATAAGTTGGGTGAATTTTGGCCCATTCCTCCTGACAGAGCTGGTGTAACTGAGTCTGGTTTGTAGGCCTCCTTGCTCGCACACACTTTTTCAGTTCTGCCCACACATTTTCTATGGGATTGAGGTTAGGACTTTTTGATGGCCACTCCAATACCTTGACTTTGTTGTCTTTAAGCCATTTTGACATAACTTTGGAAGTATGTTTGGGGTCATTGTCCATTTGGAAGACCCATTTGCGACCAAGCTTTAACTTCCCGACTGATATCTTGATGTTGCTTCAATATATCCACATTTTCCTACCTCATGATGCCATCTATTTTGTGAAGTGCACCAGTCCCTCCTGCAGCAAAGCACCCCCACAACATGATGCTGCCACCCCCGTGCTTCATGTTTGGGGTGGTGTTCTTCGGCTTGCAAGCCTCCCCCTTTTTCCTCCAAACATAATGATGGTCATTATGGCCAAACAGTTCCATTTTTGTTTCATCAGAGCAGAGAACATTTCTCCAAAAAGTGCGATCTTTGTCCCCATGTGCAGTTGCAAACCGTAGTCTGTCATTTCTATGGCGGTTTTGGAGCAGTGGCATCTTCCTTGCAGAGCGATCTTTCAGGTTATGTTGATATAGGACTCATTTTACTGTGGATATAGATACTTTTGTACCTGTTTCCTCCAGCATCTTCACAAGGTCCTTTGCTGTTGTTCTGGGATTGATTTGCACTTTTCGCACCAAAG
The DNA here is from genome assembly GCF_013265735.2 of Oncorhynchus mykiss. Lineage (NCBI taxonomy): Eukaryota > Metazoa > Chordata > Actinopteri > Salmoniformes > Salmonidae > Oncorhynchus > Oncorhynchus mykiss. The sequence goes on from NC_048573.1 coordinate 43,478,471, forward strand.
TATGTTCATCTCTAGGAGACGTCTCCTTCCTGAGCGGTATGACGGCTGCATGGTCCCATGGTGTTTATACTTGCGTACTATTGTTTGTACAGATGAACGTGGTACCTTCAGGCGTTTGGAAATTGCTCCAAAGGAGGAACCGGACTTGTGGAGGTCTACAGTTTTTTTCTGAGGTCTTGGCTGACTTCTTTTGATTTTCATGTGATGTCAAGCAAAGAGGCACTGAGTTTGAAGGTAGGCCTTGAAATACATCTACAAGTACACCTCCAATTGACTCAAATTATGTCAATTAGCCTTTCAGAAGTTTCTAAAGCCATTTTCCAAGCTGTTTAAAGGCACAGTCAACTTAGTGTATGTAAACTTCTGACCCACTGGAATTGTGATACAGTGAATTATAAGTGAAATAATCTGTCTGTAAACAATTGTTGGAAAAATTACTTGTGTCATGCACAAAGTAGACGTCCTAACCGACTTGCCAAAACGATAGTTTGTTTACAAGACATTTGTGGAGTGGTTGAAAAATGAGTTTTAATGACTCCAACCTAAGTGTATGTAAACTTCCGACTTCAACTGTATACGGTGGAGTCAATTAAGGTTGGATATGTGCCAGGGGCTTATGAATGTCCTGTGTAAATGAGAGGCAATCACATGGTTGGGGTGGTGTTCTTCGGCTTGCAAGCCTCCCCCTGACAAGTGTGGAGAGCTTTACTGACAAGGGTGGAGAGCTGTGGATTAGTGAGGAATGGGGGCCGAGGTCAAGACAGGTCACATTAAGGGAGAAGGAACAGTTTATTACTTGCATAAAGATGCAATGTTTAGAGGAAAAGAGGAGACTATATATATACTTGTGCTGGAGGAAACATGTCCTTGTCTGTTCAGCTGTCTGACTCTTTGGGTGAATGATCTTGGTTTGAACTTTAATAATTGTCCTTGAGATTTTACAGGGTTAATTTTAGAACCTAACAAGACCTTTGTGGTGTCGTCTGGTGGGTTCACTTCTCTTCACTTCACTGACTCCTCATCATCTCTGCTGGTTCAGCCAGTAGTCCACTACACCTGTCACTCGTATAATTAACCCTGAACCCATTATAGATCTTTGTATTCAAGACCAAACCTTGACTGAAGTAGCCCACAGTGTCGGAATCTCAGAGTCCATTTGAGTGTAAAGAATTTGCTGATGTGGAGCTGAACGCATTCCTAGCTGTATTTTGTCTAACCTAGGAATTGAAATGTTCCTTTTTAGCTATGTTGTCCTTTACGACATCTTTCAGCAATTTATATTTCTTTATTGACCTTCTTTTAACAAGCAAGTTGACTGAAAACACAAACTGTATTACAGCAACAAACTGGGGAGCATTTGCATGCATGGGAAGGTGAGGGGTCAAAATGAAGGGTATACAAATCAGGATGTCTTCTCTTGTGTTTTTTTTGTGGGATAGGGTCTGCCTGTCTTGCCTGGACCCCCGGGCCCCCAGGTCCTGCAGTTGCTGGGTCAGTGGGACCCATAACTGACACTCTTGCCCACGCCATGCTGGTGTCAGATGTGAGTCCTAAAAATGGTGGGGATTGAGTCACAAAAATATGTAGAAATGAAGTGTCCATGAATGAAATGCTTCCATCTGAAAAGTAATCTATCTGCTGTATATGTGAGACAGAAAGATGACAGGTGTGTTTTGTTTAAGTGTTATGCATTATTTCTATCTCTACTTTGCACATTCTTCCACTGCAAATCAACCATTCCAGTGTTTTACTTGCTATATTGTATTTACTTTGCCACCATTGCCTTTTTTTTTGCCTTTACCTCCCTTATCTCACCTCACTTGCTCACATTGTATATAGACTTATTTTTCTACTGTATTATTGACTGTATGTTTGTGTGTGTTTTTTTTCCATGTGTAACTCTGTGTTGTTGTATGTGTCGAACTGCTTTGCTTTATCTTGGCCAGGTCGCAATTGTAAATGAGAACTTGTTCTCAACTTGCCTACCTGGTTAAATGAAGGTGAAATAAATACATTTAAAAAATGTAAAGAATGCATGTGATAGTATTTAACTGCGTGGCAGTAAGTGTTCATATTTTAGTCCATTTCATAACTATACATGAAATATGCAGTAGGTTATAATGAGTTGGTTATAATGAGTCCTAATAGATACATTTGTGTTACAGATAACCCCAGACACCCTGGTGACATTGGACATCTCCCTACTTTAGGAACATTTCAAATAGAACAAATCTTCCCATTTGTATTTTTGGAATTTTGGTCATTAATAAAGGGAATACAGACAAGTTCTCTAATTTCTCCCCTTTTCACTTCCCTCCTTTTTTTTTGCAGTAATGCTGCAATCAGTTGGTTGCATGTACGGTATGTATACATCCTATTCATAATGTTGTTCATAAAGATAATACCATTGTTAAACAATCTGCCCCTTTTTTCTTGGCATATAAGTATTCACATTGCTCATACCAACTGAGCTATATGTTTAAATCTGTCAGCTCTGTCATCCATGGTCCAGATAGAATGGAATTGACTGTAAACGTTATCTTATAAATTCAGTAGGCATAGCATACATGCATACTGCTTTTACTCAGGTCACCTTCCTTATTGTCATTACTCAAAAAGGGCGGTGAAAACAATGAAAATGTCACTATGTATTTAGGGATGCAAAAACCAGACGGACGCAGCATCTTCCTTTCCCGATCCATTGGCAAATGACTTTAAACGGCATGTTTCTCAAATGATGTTTTAGGATGTTAATGATGATCTACTATATCTCACATCTCACCAGATAAAGCAACGGGTGTGGTGGAGTGTGCTTCAGGGTTCCAACGCCTCCATGCAGGTGAGTGAGAAGAAGCCTTGCAGGAGCCTTGGCTTGTGCGAGCGAAAGCGGCTCATAGGGAGCAGCAGGAAAATGCTTCTCACTAAGTTGCAGAAGCAGATCATTCAGTCAACTTTCCTTCCGGTCCTCGACTATGGAGACATCATCCACATAAGCAAGTGTGTGGGAATTATTTTGCTGCATAAAGAATTTCTGCCCCATTGCAACGCTACAATAACACATTTCTAAAATGTTACTTTCCAAATCCAACACTAATAAGGCCTATCCAACCATTTCACACCTATTGAGAGGAATGTTACCCAACATATACATTTAAGCAGTGCATTGTATTGTATGTACACTACACCACCATTTCGAATGGTAGGACATACAGTAGGTACTCTTTCCATTTGTCCTATTGAAGTACACAGAAAACCATAGTATTAAGCCTAAAGCAGCATATGATTTTACAGTAAACTATAGATGTAGGCTACTGTATAGTCACGTGGTATGACGTTAATATGTTAGAGCAGCACATTGGTCTGAACAACTTAGTCTCTTAGTGAATGTCTCTTACAGTTTTTCTCAGTTGCTTTGGTGCATTTCTTAGATCAAAAGTGCAATTCTTGATACTACTAATTCCAAATCATTTAGTCACTTGTGCACATCATTAAAGCAATTTCTTATTCCTTTGAACAAATTGCAATTGATAATGTACAAGTGTCAGCTTTTTTCCACATTATCAATTGCTCATGTCATGTTGATCAAAATATAGTAGATGGTTCTCTGTTGAATAGTCTTACCCCTCAAAACATCTAGGCATTAGTTCCTTGCATAAGCCATTACATGCTAAATTGTTTGTCATAAACTGTCAAGCATAGTTTTACACATTTCTATTAGACCTTTTGTACAAAAACGTGAATTGATGAATCGTGCAGGTGAAATTGACCCTCACTCATGAAGGAATGTAAAGTGTTAGTTCAACCAACAATCAACCAGTTGTCTAAATTGCTCAAAGGTGCATCTCATGAAGAATCAATTGGCAAGCATATATAGACAGACCACAACCCAGAGTTGCAATTTTCCAATAATGGATGGACCAGGAAACGAACAGGGTCAACAGCCAAGAGGAGGAAGAAGAGGAGCAAGGATGCGTGGTGGAAGGCAAAACAGAGGAAGAGGCAGAAGAGGACATAGGCGCATATCTGATGACATAAGGGCCACTATTGCAGACCATGTTGTCATCATGGCCTTACAATGGCTGAGGCGGGTCGAAGGGTGCAGCCGAATATTGGGAGATCAACCGTGTCCTCAATAGTTCAAACGTTTCGAAGAGAGAACAGGTATGTCCACCAATGTACAGTGCACTGTTACTGTATATAAGCAGTATACTGTATACTTCCTACAATGCTTCATATTACAGTAGTCCACTTGTATTTCACAGCATACAGAAATATACTCTATACAGATACATACTGTACCTTACATGCACCCACCTGTGTGTTTTACAGTAAAATGTGTGTTCGCATAGTTTTTGTCTATGTGAAAGTGTGCGATGCATCACTGCATTTTTCCCCACATAGGACTGCAAGATTACCTCAAACCGGTGGCAGAGGACGCCTTTTCACACTTCAACAGGAGGAGGCTATTTGCACCATGGTCCGAGCAAACAATGCCAAGAGACTCAGGGAAATACAAAGGACCATTATAGAAGACAACGATGTCTTTGAAAACATCCACACGGTTAGCATCTCAACCATCGACAGGGTGCTGCATAGAAACCAGATGAGTATGAAACAGCTGTACCGTGTACCATTCCAAAGGAATGAGGACAGAGTTAAGGAGCTACGGTACCAGTATGCACAGGTAAAACATATATCTATCTAACTACTTTACAGCAACATTTTATAGTGATACATAGTACAGTAAGCATAAACTGCACACATTTACATTGCTGTGGAAGGAACATGCAATATAAGGGAATTCTCTTCGATTATAATCACAGCCGTATATATTCCCCCCCAAGCAGACACATCGATGGCTCTGAACAAACTTTATTTGACTCTTTGCAAACTGGAATCCACATATCCTGAGGCTGCATTCATTGTAGCTGGGGATTTTAACAAGGCTAATCTGAAAACAAGACTCCCTAAATTGTATCAGCATATCGATTGCGCAACCAGGGCTGGTAAAACCTTGGATCATTGCTATTCTAACTTCCGCGACGCATTTAAGGCCCTCCCCCGCCCTCCTTTCGGAAAAGCTGACCACGACTCCATTTTGTTGCTCCCTGCCTACAGACAGAAACTAAAACAAGAAGCTCCTGCGCTGAGGTCTGTTCAACGCTGGTCCGACCAATCTGATTCCACGCTCCAAGACTGCTTCCATCACGTGGACTGGGATATGTTTCGTATTGCGTCAAACAACAACATTGAGGAATACGCTGATTCGGTGAGTGAGTTCATTAGAACATGCGTTGAAGATGTCATTCCCATAGCAACGATTAAAACATTCCCAAACCAGAAACCTTGGATTGATGGCAGCATTCGCGTGAAACTGAAAGCACGAACCACTGCTTTTAATCAGGGCAAGGTGACCGGAAACATGACCAAATACAAACAGTGTAGCTATTCCCTCCGCAAGGCAATCAAACAAGCTAAGCGTCAGTATAGAGACAAAGTAGAATTGCAATTCAACGGCTCAGACACAAGAGGTATGCGGCAGGGTCTACAGTCAATCACGGATTACAAAAAGAAAACCAGCCCAGTCACGGACCAGGATGTCTTGCTCTGACACGGCCCGCAACCAAAACATGCGGACTCTCCTTCACTGCAGCCGAGGTGAGTAAAACATTTAAACGTGTTAACCCTCGCAAGGCTGCAGGCCCAGACGGCATCCCCAGCCGCGCCCTCAGAGCATGCGCAGACCAGCTGGCTGGTGTGTTTACGGACATATTCAATCAATCCTTATCCCAGTCTGCTGTTCCCACATGCTTCAAGAGGGCCACCATTGTTCCTGTTCCCAAGAAAGCTAAGGTAACTTGAGCTAAACGACTACCGCCCGTAGCACTCACTTCCGTCATCATGAAGTGCTTTGAGAGACTAGTCAAGGACCATATCACCTCCAACCTACCTGACACCCTAGACCCACTCCAATTTGCTTACCGCCCAAATAGGTCCACAGACGATGCAATCTTAACCACACTGCACACTGCCCTAACCCATCTGGACAAGAGGAATACCTATGTGAGAATGCTGTTCATCGACTACAGCTCATCATTTAACACCATAGTACCCTCCAAACTCGTCATCAAGCTCGAGACCCTGGGTCTCGACCCCGCCCTGTGCAACTGGGTACTGGACTTCCTGACGGGCTGCCCCCAGGTGGTGAGGGTAGGCAACAACATCTCCACCCCGCTGATCCTCAACACTGGGGCCCCACAAGGGTGCGTTCTGAGCCCTCTCCTGTACTCCCTGTTCACCCACGACTGCGTGGCCACGCACGCCTCCAACTCAATCATCAAGTTTGCGGACGACACATCAGTGGTAGGCTTGATTACCAAAACGACGAGATGGCCTACAGGGAGGAGGTGAGGGCCCTCGGAGTGTGGTGTCAGGAAAATAACCTCACACTCAACGTCAACAAAACTAAGGAGATGATTGTGGACTTCAGGAAACACCAGAGGGAACACCCCCCTATCCACATCGATGGAACAGTAGTGGAGAGGGTAGTAAGTTTTAAGTTCCTCGGCGTACACATCACAGACAAACTGAATTGGTCCACCCACACAGACAGCATCGTGCCTCTTCAACCTCAGGAGGCTGAAGAAATTCGGCTTGTCGCCAAAAGCACTCACAAACTTCTACAGATGCACAATTGAGAGCATCCTGTCGGGCTGTATCACCACATGGTACGGCAACTGCTCCGCCCACAACCGTAAGGCTCTCCAGAGGGTAGTGAGGTCTGCACAACGCATCACCGGGGGCAAACTACCTGCCCTCCAGGACACCTACACCACCCGATGTCACAGGAAGGCCATAAAGATCATCAAGGACAACAACCACCAGAGCCACTGCCTGTTCACCCCGCTATCATCCAGAAGGCGAGGTCAGTACAGGTGCATCAAAGCTGGGACCGAGAGACTGAAAAACAGCTTCTATCTCAAGGCCATCATACTGTTAAACAGCCACCACTAACATTGAGTGGCTGCTGCCAACACACTGACTCAACTCCAGTCACTTTAATAATGGAAATTGATGGGAATTGATGTAAAATATATCACTAGCCACTTTAAACAATGCTACTTAATATGTTTACATACCCTACATTATTCATCTCATATGTATACGTATATACTGTACTCTATATCATCTACTGCATCTTTATGTAATACATGTATCACTAGCCACTTTAAACTATGCCACTTTGTTTACACACTCATCTCATATGTATATACTGTACTCGATACCATCTACTGCATCTTGCCTATGCCGCTCTGTACCATCACTCATTCATATATCTTTATGTACATATTCTTTATCCCTTTACACGTGTGTGTAATTTAGTAGTTTTGGAATTGTTACTTAGATTACTCGTTGGTTATTACTGCATTGTCGGAACTAGAAGCACAAGCATTTCGCTACACTCGCATTAACATCTGCTAACCATGTGTATTGGATTTGATTATGTCACTCTTCCTTACCAAAACAAATTCAACTGTGTGTTCTGGGATATAGCGTATAATGGAGTTGGAATCAAGTGAACCCTATCACAACTTTGTATACGTGGATTAGGCTGGCTTCAACCTGACCAAATGCAGAAGGCGGGGTCGGAATATCATCGGTCACAGAGCTACTGTGGATTTGCCAGGCCAACGGGGAGGAAATATCACCATGTGTGCTGCTATTTCGGAGCATGGTGTCCTAACCCATGTCCTCCTTATAGGGCCATACAACACCCAGCATCTACTCAACTTTTTAGAGACTCTCTACAGGGCTCTCATCCCTGATGATGAGAGGGGTCTGTTTAGAGAGGATTTGCCAAAGTATGTGGTAATTTGTGATAATGTGAGTTTCAATAATATGCCTGCGTGAGGGGTGTGTCAGATGAATTTGGGTGTTTTGGAGGGGCTGAATGTTGCACCATTTAGGTCTAGGCTACATCCGTCCGTCCGTCTGTCAGTCTGTCATACCCATGCAAATTCATCAGGAGAAAGTAGGCCCATGTGAGGCTCCCGGCTGTCCGTCCGTCCGTCCGTCTGTCAGTCTGTCATACCCGTGCAAATTCATCAGGAGAAAGTAGGCCCATGTGAGGCTCCCGGCTGTAGCCTAGTCCTAAATGGTGCAACATTCAGCCCCTCCAAAACGCCCTATTCATCTGACACACACCCCTCACGCAGGCCCACTGATGTTGTGATCACTATTTCAATTTGCCTACAGATTTGCCTACGGACGGACGGACGGACGGACGGACGGACGGACGGACAGACAGACAGACAGTAACGTCAAAAAAGGATGATAAAGACAAATGATCGACCTAACATCCAAAACATGCAGCTGTACAACATGCAGCTGCACAACATTGACCTATGTCTATATGTCAACATAGCCTATATTAAAACCATTTAAATACGTTTATGTTCTAAAGTGAATGGTGGTATGTATCATATGACGCTGTAGCATATAGGCAATTTATGCTGGTGGAGAATGTATCCATCTGCTTGAGCCCTAATTTTCCTTGGCTAACATCAAAAGTTAAAACCACAAAATCATGGCACTGTCATCTGCATGATAATGAATTCAGTACATTATTGTCAAGCAATACCCTGAATAGACACAGGACCTATGATAATGGGCCTGTATAGGCTGAAGGGAGTTTAATGGCCACACATATGATATAAAGACTAAATCATGTATTTTTTTATTTGTTTGTTGAGGCTCTAATGTCGATATAATTTAGGTTTTATATATACACATTTACATACTTGTTTGACCGATTATTCAGCTTTTGATGCCCTAAAACCCTATGTGTTTATCTAGCAAAATCTGGTCATGTATGCAAAAATTGACTTTGTCTTTTGTAGCTCAGACTTGAGGTTTGGCACAAATACATCTTTGGGATGATTCTGAGATCATTTTCCAACCCCATAACACTGGTGCACATGGTGGGGGGGCTCAGTGGCGCCACCCAGAGGTACATTTTAACCACACTTTTATGATTTGTAAATCATGAAAATATTGACAGATAACGTGAAGGTTCGCGAAGAAACACTTATTAAATAATGTCAACCCCACATTTCAAGCTTGAATTTTAATGACCGAAAAACACATTTAAAAAGTGCACCACTTATGATGTAGTACAGCTGATGTAGTACAGCTTTATTTAGGTATACATGTCATGTTACAAGTGATTTGGAATTATAGTGGTGAAGATATTGATAAAGAAGATCAACCGAGCTACGGTTAGGGTTAGGAAGAAAACTACAAAATGGCGGCATATTTGTAGTTCACACCTCTTCTGGTTTCTGTAACAATGCCAGTTGTTAGCCTATTTGTTACATACATTATTTTAAATAATACAACGTTATATATGGATATGTAGTTGTGATTCAAACTAAAGAACGATGGAGCAACAAGAATTGATTAACAGAAAATTCGAATGAATCACACCTGAGACATAGGCCATACAAATGTAAAGGTAATAACAGATTGAGTCGACATGTGCAGCATTTACCGTGAATGTAGTCTCCGCGAAAGCGGGAACATTTCCTTTGAATGTAAATCACGCTGTAAAACTGAACTTCAGTGACGCGGATGGAATAGAGCCCTTTAAGCCTGTTTCATCCGCAGCAGATAGGAGAGTCAGAGTTCAGATTGTTATACAGAACTCCCCTCACACCATGGCCTCCAGTCTCCTCTTTCTTAAGTCAATTTATCAGAAATTATGAGTCTATAAGGCTTGATCTCTACATTTGTTTCTCTAGAGGCTAAAGCTAGAATGTTTAATTGCTAAAACCATTTTTGGACAGTTAAATGTTGCAGGCAGGATCAGATGCAGAAGTGATGATTTTATTTAAAGATGGTAATGGTGATCTAGATGTTCAAATGACAATATTTACAAAATAATCTAAATGTATATTTACAAATTGTACAACTAACAGGTCAATGAAAAGACAATACTTTGGAGGAAGCAAACCTGTCTATTCCATTAGACTGAGGTTGGGGTATACCAGGATCATGTCAGGTTCCCATCACCCTGACATAAATGGTAAATTACATTCAAAAATTGCCTGTATCGCATCTAACAATTAAACCGAAATGCCCAAAAAGATTCTTGTCCCGAAGCCAATCCTGCATTGTCTTGGCTGTGTGCTTAGGGTCGTTGTCCTGTTGGAAGGTGAACCTTCGCCCCAGTCTTAGGTCCTGAGCGCGCTTGAGCAGTTTTTCATCAAGGATCTCTGTACTTTGCTCCGTTCATCTTTGCACCTCCCTGACCAAGGCACTTCTCCCCCAATTGCTCAGTTTGGCTAGGCGGCCAGCTCTCGGAAGGGTCTTTCTTGGTGGTTCTAAACTTCTTCCATTTAAGAATGATGGAGGCCACTGTGTTCTTGCAGACTTCCAATGCTGCAGGAATATTTTGGTTCCCTTCCCCAGATCTGTGCCTCGACAAAATCCTGTCTCAGAGCTCTATGGACAATTCCTTTGACCTCATGGCTTGGTTTTTGCTCTGACATGTACTGTCAACTGTGGGACCTTATATAGACAAGCGTATGCCTTTCCAAATCATGTCCGACCCATTGAATTTACCACACGTGGACTCCAATCAAGTTGTCTGAAGGATGATCAATGGAAACAGGATGCACCTGAGCTCAATTTCAAGTCTCATAGCAAAGGGTCTGAATAATTATGTAAATAAGGAATTCATGTTTTAAATTTTTCATACATTTGCAAAAATGTCTAAAGCAATGTTTTTGCTTTGTCATTATGGGGTATTGTGTGTAGATTTCCGGGGATTTACTTTTTTTGAAACCATTTTAGAACAAGGCTGTAACATCAAAAATTGTGGAAAAAGTAATGAGGTCTGAATACTTTCCGAAGGCACTGTATATATATAACCTGTATATTTTCTCATCAGGCCACAGAGGAACCTCTGTTCTAGCAGCAGACTGAAGGTTCCCTCCAGATTGGTGCTCAATCTGTTACTCTGTTGTCTGTGGAGCGCAGTTTGGAAGCGACTGCTGGTGGGGGACCATCGATTGAGGACACTGTTCTTTCTCTCTAACGTCTTAAGTTTTCTGTCATCAGAAATGTTCTAAATACTTTTACCAGGGAGATCAATTATATTCATTGATCTAACAATTGTACTGTTTCAAAACACACTGAGGAAGTACCTCTCGATCTGCACAAGCTGATAAACAGATATTCCACTTTCCTGCTGTGCCGTGAAAATCAAAAATGTATTAGAGAGGGCATACAATAATGCATAACAAAATATAGCAACTTTGGTATGGTATGTTGCCTTGCAACATATTGCTCCACCCAGCACAGAGCAGGTTTTTGCCTCTCAATGGTGACACTGACATTCCTGCCCCAATCCCTAATGTTGTCCAGAGTTGTACTTAAAACATAACACCAGTGACAGATGTGACAACATTTCTAATCAATACTGAAATTCAATGATTAGATTATTTGTAACGATTGTCGTCGGGAGAAGGAGAAGAGGACCAAGGTGCAGCGTGGTAAGTGTTCATAATACTTTTAATAAATACGAATACTTGAAAAAAAACAACAACACGACAAACGAACAGTTCTGCAAGGTGCAATACACACAAAACAGAAAACAACTACCCACAACCCATAGTGGGAAAACAGGCTGCCTAAGTATGGTTCTCAATCAGAGACAACGATAGACAGCTGGCCTCTGATTGGGAACCATACCAGATCAAACACATAGAAATATAAACACAAGAACAAAACATAGAATGCCCACCCCAACTCACGCCCTGACCAACCTAAAATAGAGACATACAAAAGGAACTAAGGTCAGGACGTGACATTATTGATACAATAATTACATGGAAGAGACTATGCAAATTTCTGCCATTTCCCTTCCTGCCTATGTTGCAACTTCTCTTGCTCGGTAAAGCCTCTGTGGCTGAGAGTCCACTAATGCAAAACAAAAAACAGGACATGTTAGGAACATCACTAGAGGCAAGCAGCATCAAGTAGATGAAGAACAATTCCAAGTGTACTAACATTGCCTCTGGCGTATCTTTTTCCCATGGTGGAGAGGTGCATCCGTCAGGAGGTCAATACAATGGGACGGCGTCATTTCTCTGGTGAGCTTCCCAAAGCGCCTCAGATACAACCACAACCTCTCCATCTGCTCCCCATCTGCCAGTTCAGCACTTTCGAAATACCTAGTCTTGAATTTCATCTAGAAATATAAAATCATGTCATACAAAGGGTTTATTTGGTTAAACCTTATAAAATATGAATAAATACCTACTGACAATAAGAATGATCATGTTCAAGTACCTGACATGGCAAGTCATGTCCATAAGCATGGAAAACTGGCACAACAAATGTGGTCCTATGTTTCAATTCAGGAGAGTTTCTCTAAAAAGACTAAATGTTAATATTAAAAACAATTTTAGGCGAAAACTGCTATTCAAATGTTAAAGTCAATGAGATCTTGAATAAAAAAGGTTAATTACTTGCATGTGTGGCTGCATCTTGCATGCAATGTCATACATGAAGACGAGATTGATGTTCTTGCCTCTCATACCCTCCTTCATCTCTCTCAGTAAGCACACTGCATTTGACAAACTACAGAAGAGATATATGATTATTTGCAAACTAAATTAATCAAACACTGAATTTTTTTTTACAAAGAAAATGGAAAAAAAAACTCCTTATTACTGCATCCCACCTTTCACACTTTTTCATGTTCAGGAAGTGAATCGGGTCCTCGTTCTCACAGGAACGCCCCAACACGCCTGTCTCGTCCAATTCCGTTATTTGGGGTTTGGACCTGATGTCGTTGCCCGCTTGAAATCCATGGCAACCTTAAACATTATTTGTTTTAATATCAAGTACAGTACAGGCATAACGTACTGAGCTGTTGCCTGAAGCAGATCACAAACAGTGGTGCCAGATTCAGTGCCTAAATGGATGTTGCATGACACAACCAATAATATTACATTAAACATACACAATACCAACATACCGTCCCCAACCTTAAGACCACTGAGCCAAACAGACGAAGTGGAGGGACCACTGCAACATTTAAATATGAATTAGTGGCAAGGTTTGGTATCATGAGTTCAAATAATTCTAGATTTAGTTCACATTCCCTTCCAGTTGTGCATAAGGTAATAATGGAAGGTATCCTTAATAAAATGCAGTGCACATTACATTCAGGTATTACCCGTCGGTGATATGGGCTTACAAACCAATCCATCCACATCAGCTTGGTTTGCAAAGTACTTGTGAACTTTTTCCTCATGTTTTGATGGCTCATGACTTGATCCAGACAACTTTCCTAGGCAAACCAAAAAGCCCATTCGCTGCTACCACCACTGTTCCATTGTCCTGTAAAAAGATGTCAAATATACTTGGATACAACTTCATAGTTTTTGGACCCCAGGAAGAGTAGCTTCTGCTTTGTAACAGATGATGGGGATCCCCCCAAAAAAACAAATCAAATGAAAGACTAGAAGTCTGTTTGTCTGTAAATCTGTTTGGCAAAAATGGAACAGAGATATTTCAAATGGATACTTTGTGTTTATAAAAGAGGGAGACATCACAATTGATATTTTATGCGTTGATGTGTTTTTTTGGGGTGATAAAAAATGAAATAGGCCAAAGCAATTACAACAAACCTTGGGACAGAGTGGGCACTGGGTTCCATCGGCAGTTTCTGGGGCCAGACGGCACAACATATCAAGTATGTCAGAACTCCTCATAGGCCTCATTTGTCAGGGCGGTATACAAGTCTCTTCCCTGAAATGAATGAACAAGAGTCGCTTACAGGCACTCTGATTCATTACTGCATTCCATCAGAGTAGGACATCAACACTCTGATTCATTACTGCATTCCATCAGAGTAGGACATCAACACTCTGATTCATTACTGCATTCCATCAGAGTAGGACATCAACACTCTGATTCATTACTGCATTCCATCAGAGTAGGACATCAACACTCTGATTCATTACTGCATTCCATCAGAGTAGGACATCAACACTCTGATTCATTACTGCATTCCATCAGAGTAGGACATCAACACTCTGATTCATTACTGCATTCCATCAGAGTAGGACATCAACACTCTGATTCATTACTGCATTCCATCAGAGTAGGACATCAACACTCTGATTCATTACTGCATTCCCTCAGAGTAGGACATCAACACTCTGATTCATTACTGCATTACATCAGAGTAGGACATCAACACTCTGATTCATTACTGCATTCCATCAGAGTAGGACATCAACACTCTGATTCATTACTGCATTCCATCAGAGTAGGACATCAACACTCTGATTCATTACTGCATTCCATCAGAGTAGGACATCAACACTCTGATTCATTACTGCATTCCATCAGAGTAGGACATCAACACTCTGATTCATTACTGCATTCCATCAGAGTAGGACATCAACACTCTGATTCATTACTGCATTCCATCAGAGTAGGACATAAACACTCTGATTCATTACTGCATTCCATCAGAGTAGGACATAAACACTCTGATTCATTACTGCATTCCATCAGAGTAGGACATCAACACTCTGATTCATTACTGCATTCCATCAGAGTAGGACATCAACACTCTGATTCAATACTGCATTCCATCAGAGTAGGACATCAACACTCTGATTCATTACTGCATTCCATCAGAGTAGGACATCAACACTCTGATTCATTACTGCATTCCATCAGAGTAGGACATCAACACTCTGATTCATTACTGCATTCCATCAGAGTAGGACATCAACACTCTGATTCATTACTGCATTCCATCAGAGTAGGACATCAACACTCTGATTCATTACTGCATTCCATCAGAGTAGGACATAAACACTCTGATTCATTACTGCATTCCATCAGAGTAGGACATCAACACTCTGATTCAATACTGCATTCCATCAGAGTAGGACATCAACACTCTGATTCATTACTGCATTCCATCAGAGTAGGACATAAACACTCTGATTCATTACTGCATTCCATCAGAGTAGGACATCAACACTCTGATTCATTACTGCATTCCATCAGAGTAGGACATCAACACTCTGATTCATTACTGCATTCCATCAGAGTAGGACATCAACACTCTGATTCAATACTGCATTCCATCAGAGTAGGACATCAACACTCTGATTCATTACTGCATTCCATCAGAGTAGGACATCAACACATACAGCAAATGCATTTTCACATACAAGTAGAACATGGTTTCTACAACATATCTGTTTATCAAAACAGGAATTTGGTTAAAAACTTTTGCAGACAAAGTAGAAATAGTATAGAATCAGATTATAATAGTGATTACTCACTGTCCTATGATGAAAATTGAATGACAGGCCAATGGCCCTCAGTGACACCACTCTCAAGCTGCAGCAGAGCTCTACTCTCACATCATGCACTCGGCCTGAAAGAAGAAAAATAATTAGTCATGAAAAGTTCTATTAAAAAAAATGGAGCAAAAACTACACATTTTCCAATGCAAATATAAATTGTTTTCTTTGACATATCTGTGATGCGTAACTGGACAATCCACAGTCAGGAATTCAGTTTCACCATCAATCGGGGTCAACAACATAGAAAACTTTACATTTCGCATAGTAAACATAGCCAACAAGTTGAAAAAGTTGAGGTTTGGTGAAAAATGTATGGGAAATAACGTTACCACTGGGTGCATTATAATTAGCCTTGTCCCAGCCATGACAACCCATAGGGCAGAAGGCTATCTCCTGTTTCAGTAGTGTGAGGTAACTTGATATACAAGTAAACCCCTTGGACAGGATATACCCCTTGGACAGGGTGCTAGTCTATCTCAATGCCTTACCCTGAATCCATCCGCTTAGTGCGGAGTGCCAAGCAGAGATGCATTAGGTCACGCTTTTTAGAGTCTTTGGTATGACTGAACTGGGGATCAAACCCAACAGTCCAATCTCAGGGCCGACACTAACCCCAAGGCCACTGAGTTGATGGGTGCATTCTGCTTTAAATAAACAACATCCACTGCATATTGTCTGCTGCTGTAACTGACAACTGAGGTTTTAGGTTTTCTCCTTCAATGATTTGAGGGCAATTGCTTACCGAAACTGTCATGTTCACTTTTAATTTTTGCAAAACCATGTATTTTGAGTCGTAAAGGGGTGGCCAGCCAAATCATTAATTTTAAAAGTCTCCCATGACTATATCCAGTAATAGGTTCTTATTGTTCCAGTTATGATCTCGTAACACAGTTACGCTACTACAGTTAAGGCATAAGTCATAATCAAGGGGTATACACTGAGTAAACCAAACATTAGGAACACCTTCCAAATATTGAGTTGTGTTTTCCCCCCTTTTGCCCTCAGAACAACCTTAATTTGTCGGGGCATGTACTCTACAAGGTGTTGAAAGCGTTCCACAGGGATGCTGGCCCATGTTGACTCCAATGCTTCCCACACTTGTGTCAAGTTGACTGGATGTCCCTTGGGTGGTGGACCATTTTTGATACACACAGGAAACTGTTGAGTGTTAAAAACCATCAGCGTTGCAGTTCGTGACACGAACTGGTGCACCTGGAACCTACTACCATATCCCGTTCATTTTTTGTCTTGCCCATTCACCCTCTGAATGGCACACACACAAACCATGTCTCAATGGTATCAAGGCTCTAAAATCTTTCTTTAACCAGTCTCCTCCCCTTCACCTACACTGGTTGAAGTGGATTTAACAAGTGACATCAATAAGGGATCATAGCCTTCACCTGGATTCACCTGGTCATGGAAAGTGCAGGTGTTCGTAATGTTTTGTACACTCAGTGTATTTCATTTGAAAATGCAAACTAAATTGCCTTGAACTTGTCGTGTAATAAAAAGGTTATATAGATGTAACGGATGTGAAACGGCTAGCTTAGTTAGCGGTGGTGCGCGCTAAATAGCGTTTCAATCGGTGACATCACTTGCTCTGAGACCTTGAAGTAGTAGTTCCCCTTGCTCTGCAAGGGCCGCGGCTTTTGTGGAGCGATGGGTAACAATGCTTCGAGGGGTGACTGTTGTTGATGTGTGCAGAGGGTCCCGGGTATGGGCGAGGGGACGGTCTAAAGTTATACTGTTACATAGAGATGAAGTTGACAGATTTTTGTTTACTGTAAGATATTACTAACAAATGCATTTATTACTTCTCAACGTCATCAAATACCCTCAGAGGTCTACTGTGGTTGAGTGAGCACTTATGGCCACCTCTCTGCCTCCAGTGCCATTCAAAAGCAAACGGAAGGGTCCTTTTGAATTGACCATCCTTAAGAGGAAGAGTATTGGTTAAGAGCTTGGGCTTGGTTTCAATGATTTAGCCATGGCTAAAAAGCATGACCTGGTGAAAATAAGTAAGTTGTGGGTGGAAATATGTATCAGATAGAGCGAGAGAAACCGAGAGTGTCTGGGACCTCTGTGAAGGCCTCAGACACTGACCATTTCACTTAACCGATGTTTGAGAAATGAGTTTCCTTGTCAATTGGGCACATGATGAAACATTGTCATTGATAATTACCTGCAGTCAGGGCTAAATATTGTCTCAGCCCCACAGTCAGTGCACCGCCATATTATCTCTGGCTCGATCCCACACACGGAGCAGATGGATTTTTACTGGGGGGTCCGTGGAGTTGCTCCCTTATTTCTCTCCATGTAGTCACTGTTTCCCATTTTCTCCTCTGAGCATTGGTAGACTGGGTATTACTTGTAGATGGACGATGGTCCTCCCTTTGGTCCTCCCTTTAGGACTGAGGACGTTCCGAGCTGGAGGTGCAGCACTGAGGGACAATGTGCCTCTTTTTCTTTTTGCCTCTCAATGGAATTTCCTTTCCCAGGACAAAGATGTTTGTTTTCCCAAATTTGGGCATTTTGGCACAATTCTGAAACAGAGACCGTTCTGAAGAATCAGATAAAATACATACAGTTGATCACAAACTCAAGGAAGGCAAAGAAGCCAGGAAATTCCTGTCCACTTTCCAAAGGTATTCACCATATGTTTCACAAATCATTTTACAAGGATTATGCAATATTTGGGGCAGGGTTCATCAAATAGATTCAGCCGCGGGCCAAATTTGTCTTGAGCAGATGGTCAGGGGGCCCGAACATAAGACAAATATTTGTAGATTGCAAATTCACTTCAATATGCCTAAACATATATAATATTTGACTAAAACCTAATCATTTCAAACCTTGATTACGTTTGGGGACATTGCGTAGGGTTCCGTCTTTCAGATGGGACGTTAAAATGGGTGTCCTGACTCTGTGGTCCTTCTAAATCCCATGGCGCTTATTGTAAGAGTAGGGGTGTTCACCCCAGTGTCATGGCTAAATTCCCAAACTGGCCACATTCAATCATGGCCACCTAATCGTCCCATCATTCCCAATTGACATATATCACTCCTCAACTCTCCACCTGATAGCTGATTTGTGGTGAGCGTTCTGGCACATAAATGGTCAGTACTACACATTGATGGTGGATGAGGTGAGTTTCCCCCTACTACGTATGTAAAGCGCTTTGAGTACCTCAGTTGGTAGAAAAGAGCTATATCATCAGATTTAAAAAATTTAAATCACTTGGGAGCTGATTTCCTGGTGTCTTTTATGTCCAACAATTTTAGATTTTTTAAAATAATAATAATTTTTTTAAATAGAAAATGATAATGCCAACGATTTTTTTATAGATACATATCTGTTTTTTATACATACAGTACCAGTCAAAAGATTTGGACACACCTACTCATTCAAGGGTTTTTCTTATTTTTATTCTTTATTTGAACTATTTTCCACATTGTACAATAATAGTGAAGACATCAAAACTATGAAATAACACATATGGAATCATGTAGTAACCAAAAACGTGTTAAAGAAATCAAAACCATTTGCCTTGATGACAGCTTTGCACACTATTGGCATTCTCTCAACCAGCTTCATGAGATAGTCACCTGGAATGCATTTCAATTAACAGGTGTGCCCTGTTAAAAGTTCATTTGTGGAATTTCCTTCCTTCTTAATGAGTTTGAGCCAATCAGTTGTGATGTGAAAAGGTAGGGGTGGTATACAGAAGATAACCCTATTTGGTAAAATACCAAGTCCATATTATGGCAAGAATAGCTCAAATAAGCAAAGATAAATGACAGTCCTTTATTACTTTAAGACATGAAGGTCAGTCAATAATTTCCATAACTTTGAAAGTTTCTTCAAGCGCTTCAAGTCGCAAAAACCATCAAGCGCTATGATGAAACTGGCTCCCATGAGGCCCACCATAAGAAAGGAAGACCCAGAGTTACTTCTGCTGCAGAGGATGAGTTCATTAGAGTTACCAGCCTCAGAAATTGCAGCCCAAATAAATGCTTCACAGAGTTCAAGTAACAGACACATCTCAACATCAACTGTTCAGAGGAGACAGCGTGAATCAGGCCTTTGTCGTCGAATTGCTGCAAAAAAAACACTACTAAAAGACACCAATAATAAGAAGAGACTTGCTTGGTCCAAGAAACATGAGCAATGGACATTAGACCGGTGGAAATCTGTCCTTTGGTCTGATGAGTCCAAGATGAGATTTTTGGTTCCAACCACCCTGTCTTTGTGAGACGCAGAGTAGGTGAACGGATGATCTCTGCATGTGTGGTGCTTTGCTGGTGACACTCAGTGATTTATTTAGAATTCAAGGCACACTTAACCATATGCTAGCTATGCTACCTAGTGTTGCATTGTGGGTTTTGTATTCGACTTGAGCTGCAACAGATTTCCACACCAATTTTCACATGTTGCTACCAACCTTACTATAATGACAAAATTAACCATTTGTTCACAAAAAAAGAATGTTCTGAAATATGAGTGTTATTTAACACTGAAAATTATAGGAATTAGTGGTTTGGGGTGGATTTTTCCTTTCATTGTTGACATCGACCAGAAACAAATAGTTTGGCCTGCATCATGCAAAAGGACACCGCAATCATGATTATTGGGAGTAGGGTGGAGTTCTCTATCTCCACAGCATCCTGCATATGGCTCTCCGTTCATATTCCACTGATAAATTGCAATACGTTTCATCACCAAAGGGTGGCTGAACAAAAATCTCAAACGCAACATGCAACAATTTCAAAGATTTTACTGAGTTACAGTTCATATAAGCAAATCAGTTCATTTAAATAAATTATTTAGGCCCTAATCTACGGATTTCACAAGACTGGAAGATACAGATATGCATCTGTTGGTCACTGATACTTTAAAAACAAGATTAGGGCGTGGATCAGTAAACCAGTCGGTATCTGGTGTGATCACCTAATGCATGATATGTACATGTCGGGATAACTCTCATGTACTTTCGGAAAGCATTCAGACACTTTCCCCATTTTGTTACATTACAGCCTAATTATAAAATGTATTAAATATTTTTTTCCCTCATCAATCTACACACAATACATCATAATGACAAAGCAAAAACTTGTTTTTATTTTTATTATTATTATTTTTTTTTTTCAAATGTCAAGGGGTCTGAATGCTTTCCGAATGCACTGTATATATGGGTCATTCTATGAAAATGGTGGCTTTATGAAAAGCCAACTTTTACACATTTTATTTATTTAAAAAACATCATAACTTATAGTCACATAATAGTTAACCCCTTAACATTATATATCATCATAAATGACAGCTTAACAAATGTTTAGATTTTTACTACATTACATAAAAAAATGCTTGTGCTGCCTTTTTGTCAATGGTGTATTACCTATATTTTAGATGACAATTCAGTCTTTCTAGAATGTCATTTCAGTCTTTAATTTGCATATACAGTTGAAGTCGGAAGTTTACATTTCTTGTTAAGAAACTATAGTTTTGGCGAGTCGGTTAGGACATCTACTTTGTGCATGACACAAGTAATTTTTCCAACAATTGTTTGCAGACATATTATTTCACTTATAATTCACTGTATCACAATTCCAGTGGCTCAGAAGTTTACATACACTAAGTTGACTGTGCCTTTAAACAGCTTGAAGAAATCCAGAAAATTATGTCATGGCTTTAGAAGCTTCTGATAGGCTAATTGACATAATTTGAGTCAATTGGAGGTGTACCTGTGGATGTATTTCAAGGCATACCTTCAAACTCAGTGCCTCTTTGCTTGACATCATGGGAAAATCAAAAGAAATCAGCCAAAAAAATGTAGACCTCCACAAGTCTGGTTCATCCTTGGGAGCAATTTCCAAACCCCTGAAGGTACCGCGTTCATCTGTACAAACAATAGTACGCAAGTATAAACACCATGGGACCGAGCAGCAGTCATACCGCTCAGGAAGGAGAGGCGTTCTGTCTCCTAGAGATGAACGTACTTTGGTGCGAAAAGTGCAAATCAATCCCAGAACAACAGCAAAGGACCTTGTGAAGATGCTGGAGGAAACAGGTACAAAAGTATCTATCAGTGAAACGAGTCCTATATCGACATAACCTGAAAGGCTGCTCAGCAAGGAAGAAGCCACTGCTCCAAAACCACCATAGAAATGCCAGATTACGGTTTGCAACTGCACATCCGGGGACAAAGATCGTACTTTTTGGAGAAATGTCCTCTGGTCTGATGAAACAAAAATAGAACGGTTTGACAATTATGACCATTGTTATGTTTGGAGGAAAAATGGGGAGGCTTGCAAGCCGAAGAACACCGTCCCAACCGTGAAGCACGGGGGTGGCAGCATCATGTTGTGGGGGTGCTTTGCTGCAGGAGGGACTGGTGCACTTCACAAAATAGATGGCATCATGAGGGAGGAAAATTATGTGGATATACTAAAGCAACATCTCAAGACATCAGTCAGGAAGTTAAAGCTTGGTCGCAAATTGGTCTTCCAAATGGACAATGACCCCAAGCATACTTCCAAAGTTGTGGCAAAATGGCTTAAGGACAACAAAGTCAAGGTATTGGAGTGGCCATCACAAAGCTCTGACCTCAACCTATAGAAAATGTGTGGGCAGAACTGACAAGTGTGTGCAAGCAAGGAGGCCTACAACCCTGACTCAGTTACAACAGCACTGTCAGGAGGAATGGGCCAAGATTCACCCAACTTATTGTGGGAAGCTTTTGGGAGGCTACTAAAAACATTTGATCCAAGTTAAACAATTTAAAGGCAATGCTACCAAATACTAATTGAGTGTATGTAAACTTCTGACCCACTGGGAATGTGATGAAAGAAATAAAAGCTGAAAGAAATCATTCTCTCTATTATTATTCTGACATTTCACATTCTTAAAATAAAGTGTTGATCCTAACTGACCTAAGACATGGACTTTTTACTTGGATTAAATGTCAGGATGTCACGTTCTGACCTTTATTTCCTTTGTTTTGTATTTATTTAGTATGGTCAGGGTGTGAGTTGGGTGGGCAGTCTGTTTGTTTTTCTATGATTTGGGTATTTCTATGTTTCGGCCTAGTATGGTTCTCAATCAGAGGCAGGTGTCATTAGTTGTCTCTGATTGAGAATCATACTTAGGTAGCCTGGGTTTCACTGTGTGTTTGTGGGTGATTGTTCCTGTCTCTGTGTTTGCACCAGATAGGACTGTTTAGGTTTTAGCACATTTATTGTTTTGTTAGTTATTTCATGTCTAGTTCCTTTATTAAAGAACATGAATAACCACCACGCTGCATTTTGGTCTGCTTCTCCTTCACCACAGGAAAACCCTTACACAGGAATTGTGAAAAACTTAGTTTAAATGTATTTGGCTAAGGTGTATGTAAACATCTGACTTCAACTGTATAATCAAAGAGAAAAGGTTAATGATAATACTAAGAAATTGTTTAGATAAGTACAAATTTACATTGAACACACGTGTAAAGTTATTTTGTCTGACATTTTTACATTTATACTATTGTTTTGCTGTTTGTAACATAAATAATTGAGGTTGAGTCATCAAAAGTGAATGATCATATCCTTAAAATGTTTACTAATGAATGTAGCAAAAGTTAGGTAGATACAAAAACCATATTCAATTCAATTGGGCAAATCTAATGCCAGAACACCAATATGCCATACAGTAACACAATGTGAAATCAATGACAAACAAATGTTATCAATTTATTAGTAATATTTTTAATTTCTGCTGGATCATGCCTTCTGCTAGGTGAGATGTTGCAGAAGGTGATGGGGGGCTTCTCTGCCACATAGAGGACACTTGCTTGTGTGACCCCCGAAGTGAACTGACTGGATCTCTGAAGCATACTTGCAAGTGAAGTTCTCACGGAAGTCTATATGGATCAGGCAATCAGTCAATCATTTTGTCATTTGGGTGAACTATCCCTTTAAGTAACTCTGTAGATACAGAGTACATGTGTCTTCCTACAGACAGATTGTCTTAATTCTGACCTTGCAGTACTGGGTTCACTGTCTGGAGTGGATGGGGAGGTGAACACTGTCGTTCCTGCTCCCAATCTCTCTGTTTAGCCTATCTGACCCGCCATTTCCTTCGCTCCTGTCTTTTTGTCCCTTTCTGTGAGATCCTTCACTCTCTTTTTTTAACTCTCTAAATCCTTTAAGTAGGTCTGGTGTTTTTGTGGTGTGGGTCAGCATCCCTGCGCTGTCTGTAAAGTATTTGCTTTTCAGCAGCACCTAATTTCGCCATATCTAACAAAAGGAAAGCCATATTATGTGATTATAATATTGAAAGTAATAAAATGCAAATAAGGCATTATCGTCATGTCACCGATGTTACCAGCTAGAACTGAAACACCGGTGACAAATCTGCAGACAAGATGGCATATCTAAGATGGCGGCCACTCTATCTCAAATCACACTTCTCAAGTTTTAAATAAATCACTTATTCATGCAATTTTATCAATCATTTTAATCCAATTTCCTTTCCCCTTACTATAAACTGTATAACACCAGTGACACATCTTAAGTCCTTGCATGAAATTACCAAGTTAATCATCAAATTGTTAACATATGAGGAGAGAGTGCACACTCACCATGTGCTTTCAAAACAGTCCCATCACCAATGAACCTTCAATGACCCAGGAAGAATTTGGCAAGGATGTTGCATTTTTTCAAGTGGTGGTTTTTATATATTTTAACACCAGTGACATGAAATTGAGGAACAGCTATTACTTGTAAAAGATTTGTAATATTTATTTGATATTTTATTTGTTTAAGTTGTCCACTAAATAACTATAATACTTTAATTTGTATTATGACATTTAAAGAGGGAGAAAAATATATTTTTAAACTAGAAATATGTCACTAAACCATGACTCCTGACCAGAGGGACAAGCCAATTTCATGGTACTGATCGTGCTCTACAATATATAGAAACAATAGTTTGCAATATAACTGTCTTACATATGTTTTTATTAATAATAAAAGGTCAATAAAGCAAAGTGTTTTTCCTGATGAATAAGGCAGGTGTCACGACTCTGACCGAAGGTGGCTCCCCTTCCCGTTCGGGTGGGGCTCGGCGGTCGTCGTCGCCGGCCTACTAGCTGCCACTGATTCTTTCCTCCCCCTCCTTATGTGTTTATTGAGTACACCTGTTTTGAGTTGGGTATAATTAGTGAGGCTTTATTAGTCAGCCGGCCCGCCTGGTTCTTTGTGCGGGATTAATTATTGTGACCTTCTGTTTTGTAGTAGAGGAACGTGTTTGTTCCTGGTCGTGCATTTTGGTTGTGAGCACCCTGTGTTGCGTTTTGTGCAGTAAAGAGCATAGCATCGCACTCTATGTTTCCTGCGTCTGACTCCACACCCACGACACCCGGAGCGTTACAGAATCCCGCACCACGAAAGAATGGAGTCAGCAGGAGCAGCAGCCAACCCTCTCCCATCAATGGAGGAAAGGGTCCTACATCATACCACCGTTCTCCATCGGATCGGAACGGCTATGGTGATGGAGAGAATGGACCGATGGGAGAGAAGTGGTCTCCTCTCTCCACCTTCGGCTCCCCCAGCTCAGGACTCCCCATCTCCTGACTCCAGCACCCTCCGTCTTACGCTCCCGAGGGTTTATGATGGAGCGGCTGCGGGGTGCCAGGGGTTCTTACTCCAACTGGAACTGTACCTGGCCACCGTTAGACCCACTCCCTCGGGAGTGGAGAGGGTGAGTGTCCTCATCTCCTGCCTCACAGATCGTGCTCTGGAGTGGGCGAACGCAATCTGGAATGGCCCAGACTCAGCGAAGGAGCACTACCCAGAGTTTTCCCGCCGTTTCCACGCCGTGTTTGACCACCCTCCAGATGGCCGAGTGGCAGGAGAATGACTATTCCACCTCAGGCAAGAGAAGAGGAGCGCCCAGGATTATGCGTTGCAGTTCCGGACCTTGGCAGCAGGATCTGGGTGGAACGACAGGGCCCTTATCAACCACTACCGGTGTAGTCTCCGGGAGGACGTCCGCAGGGAGCTAGCGTGTCGGGACACCGCTCTTTCCCTGGATGAGCTGATTGACATGTCCATTCGACTGGACAATCTGCTGGCTGCCCGCGGGTGTTCGGAGAGGGTCCTGTGTGTTCCACTACCCAGCACCTCCACTCCCATTTCGATGGAGTTGGGAGGGGCTGTGCCGAGGGGTACCGGAGGAGGAGGCTCCCCCTGCACCAGCTGTGGTCGGAGAGGACACACGGCCGATTGGTGCTGGGGGGGTCCGTCTGGGAGTCGAGATGGCAGGCGGAACACTTCTCAATCACCCCAGGTGAGTCAGCACCAAACTCACCCAGAACCCCCTGTTGGTCACATGTTTGTCTTGATTTTTTTCCTTACATTTTTCCCCTCTTCCCAGCATAGGGCGCTAGTCGATTCAGGCGCAGCTGGGAACTTTATGGATCGCGGACTCGCTATTAAATTAGGTGTTCCACTTGTGCCGATAGATTCTCCCTTTCCTGTGCATTCCCTAGATAGCCGGCCATTAGGGTCAGGGGTGGTCAGGGAGACCACGGTTCCACTGGACATGGTAACGCAGGGGAATCATAGGGAGCGTATCAGTCTCTATATTATTGATTCGCCTGTGTTTCCAGTGGTGCTAGGGATTCCCTGGCTGGCCCGGCACAATCCTAAAATTTAGTGGAGACAGGGGGTTCTCCAGGGGTGGTCAGAGGAGTGTTCTGGAAGGTGTCTGGGAGTTTCCATTGGTGCCACGTCGGTGGAGAGTCCAGACCAGGGTCCCACAGTGTGCATTCCCACCGAGTATGCCGATTTGGCAATCGCTTTCAGTAAAAAGAAGGCAACTAAATTACCACCACATCGACCGGGAAGGGATTGTGCGATAGATCTTCAGGTAAACGCTGTGCTTCCCAAGAGTCACGTGTACCCATTGTCCCAAGAGGAGACGTTGGCTATGGAGACATATGTCACGGAGTCTCTGGGACAGGGGTACATTCGGTCCTCCATCTCACCCTTCTCCTCGAGTTTATTTTTTGTGAAGAAAAAGGAGGGAGGTTTGTGTCCGTGTATTGATTATAGAGATCTAAATGCCATCACAGTGGGGTTCAGCTACCCACTACCTCTCATTGCTACTGCAGTGGAATCATTTCAGGGAGCGCAGTTCTTCACAAAAATGGCTCTCAGGAGCGCGTATAGTCTGGTGCGTATTCGGAAGGGAGACGAATGGAAAACCGCATTTAGTACCACATCGGCCGTTTTCCAATCCTTTGTAGACGAGATTCTCAGGGACCTGCACGGTCAGGGAGTGGTTGTTTATATCGATGACATTCTGATCTACTCAGCCACTCGCATGTGTCTTTGGTGCGCAAGGTGCTTGGTAGACTGCTGGAGCATGACCTATATGTCAAGACTGAGAAGTGTGTGTTCTCCAAACCAGCCGTCTCCTTTCTGGGTTATCGCATTTCCACCTCGGGGGTGGAGATGGAGGGTGACCGCAGTAAGGCCGTGCGTAATTGGCCGACTCCGACCACGGTAAAAGAGGTGCAGCGGTTTTGGGGTTTTGCCAACTACTACCGGAGGTTTATCTGGGGTTTTGGCCAGATAGCGGCTCCAATTACCTCACTGCTGAAGGGGGGCCCGGTGCGGTTGCGGTGGTCAGCAGAGGCGGACGGAGCTTTCAACAGGTATCCGGACCCCTCTCTAGCATTCATAGTGGAGGTGGACGCATCCGAGGCTGGGGTGGGTGCCATGCTATCACAGCGCTCGGGTACGCCACCAAAACTTTGCCCCTGCGCTTTCTTCTCGAGGAAGCTCAGCCCAGCGGAGCGTAACTATGATGTGGGGGACCGGGAGTTGTTAGCGGTGGTCAGGGCTCTGAAGGTGTGGAGACACTGGCTTGTGGGGGCTAAGCACCCCTTTCTCATCTGGACCGACCACCAAAATCTGGAGTATATTCGGGCAGCTAGGAGACTGAACCCACGTCAGGCAAGGTGGGCCATATTTTTCACCCGATTCCGGTTCACGTTATCTTATAGACCGGGCTCCCAGAACGTGAAGGCGGACAAACTGTCCCGCCTTTATGACACGGAGGATAGTTCCACCGAACCTACTCCCATCCTTCCAGCCTCAAGGCTGATAGCACCAGTGGTATGGGAGGTGGACTCGGACATCGAGCGGGCGTTACGGGCTGAACCCGCGCCTCCTCAGTGTCCGGCGGGGCGGAAGTACGTGCCGCTTGGTGTTCGGGACCAACTGATTCGGGGGGCTCACGTCCTACCCTCCTCGGGTCACCCTGGGGTGAGGAGAACAGTGGGGAGCCTTCGGGGGAGGTATTGGTGGCCTACCTTGGCTAGGGACGTTAAGGTTTATGTCTCCTCCTGTTCGGTATGCGCCCAGAGTAAGGCTCCTAGGCACCTTCCTAGAGGGAAGTTACAACCCCTCCCCGTTCCACAACGGCCATGGTCACATCTATCCGTAGATTTCCTGACCGATCTTCCCCCGTCTCAGGGGAACACTACGGTTCTGGTGATTGTGGATCGGTTCTCTAAGTCCTGCCGTCTCCTCCCGTTGCCCGGTATCCCTACAGCCCTACAGACTGAGGAGGCATTACTCACCCACGTCTTCCGGCACTACGGGGTGCTGGAGGACATCGTTTCTGATCGGGGCCCCCAGTTCACGTCCCGAGTATGGAGGGCGTTCATGGAGCGTCTGGGGGTTATCACCCCGAGAGTAATCGGGGTAATCACCCCGAGGGCAGGTGGAGAGAGTA
Organism: Oncorhynchus mykiss; assembly: GCF_013265735.2. Classification (NCBI taxonomy): domain Eukaryota; kingdom Metazoa; phylum Chordata; class Actinopteri; order Salmoniformes; family Salmonidae; genus Oncorhynchus; species Oncorhynchus mykiss. The sequence continues at coordinate 43,506,658 of NC_048573.1, forward strand.
AACCAGGAGGTGGGTAGGTTTCTGCGGTCGTATTGCCAGAACCGGCCAGGGGAGTGGGCAAGATACATCCCCTGGGCCGAAATGGCCCAGAACTCACTACGCCACTCCTCTACTAATGTGTCCCCCTTTCAGTGTGTGTTGGGGTACCAGCCGGTCCTGGCACCGTGGCATCCGAGCCAGACCGAGGCTCCTGCAGTGGAGGAATGGGTGCAGCGCTCCAAAGAGACCTGGAGGGCCGTCCAGGAATCCCTTCAACAAGCTAGTGGACGGCAGAAAAGGAGTGCTGACCGCCACCGCAGTGAGGCCCCCATGTTTGTACCGGGGGACAGGGTCTGGCTCTCGACCCGAAACCTGCCCCTCCGCTTGCCCTGCCGAAAGCTTGGGCCGCAGTGTGTAGGGCCCTTCAAAGTCCTGAGGAGAATAAACGAGGTGTGTTATCGATTACAACTCCCTTCCTATTATCGTATTAACCCCTCGTTTCATGTGTCTCTCCTCAGGCAGGTGGTAGCGGGTCCCCTACAGGACGGTGATGTGCCGGAGGTCCCTCCTCCCCCTCTGGAAATCGAGGGGTCCCCAGCGTATACGATACGGGCCATTCTGGACTTGAGACGCCGGGTGAGGGGCCTGCAGTACCTTGTGGACTGGGAGGGGTACGGTCCGGAGGAGAGGTGCTGGGTACCGGTGGGGGACATTTTGGATCTGTCAATATTGAGGGATTTCCATCGCCTCCATCCGGATCGCCCTGTGCCTCGTCCTCCGGGTCGACCTCGAGGCTGTTGTCGGCGCGCTGCGGGAGCCGCGCGTCGGGGGGGGGGGGGGTACTGTCAAGACTTCGACCGAAGGTGGCTCCCCTTCCCGTTCGGGTGGCGCTCGGTGGTCGTCGTCGCCTCCTTATGTGTTTATTGAGTACACCTGTTTTGAGTTGGGTATAATTAGTGAGGCTTTATTAGTCAGCCGGCCCGCCTGGTTCTTTGTGCGGGATTAATTATTGTGACCTTCTGTTTTGTAGTAGAGGAACGTGTTTGTTCCTGGTCGTGCATTTTGGTTGTGAGCACCCTGTGTTGCGTTTTGTGCATTAAAGAGCACAGCATCGCACTCTATGTTTCCTACGTTTGACTCCACACCCACGACACCCGGAGCGTTACAGCAGGTACAGGAAAGCCACCATTTTTGTAGAATGACCCCTATCACTAATAAGCTATAGAGATTCATTCATTGTCATATTCTCTTGATAAAAAGCTATAATTCATGTTAAATCATGTTAGTTAAGTATTATATACCGAAGTACACGTCTTCTGTCCAGTAATTGGACAAGTTTAAAGACGTTCTTATTATTTAAGGTCTGCATGGATTTTTTTTATATTTAGTCTTCTTTGGGGTTAAATGATAAAGAGACACATAAAACTTCCCTGTAAACCCCAAAGGGTTATTATATAATGTACATAATTTTGCACTAGACTTCAGTATCCTGGGTCTGTGCAGATAAACGATATGTAAGTACGTTGTGTTATGTTACTTGAAAACATAAAATGTCTCTACTTTCGGTATGTATTTTATTATGTAGGCTATTACTATTGCGCATTGTACATATATTTAACTGTATTAAAAACTACAATACTGTGGTATATTACTCGTCCTATTAATTTCAACTATCCCTTTTTGGTATGACTCGGCATGTAGGTGAGAACATAGTCCTCGACAAAGCGCCAAACGTTATTTCATTTTACTTGTTAAGAACATTTATTCGTACTCTATATATGCACGGAAAGCGCTCTAATCAAGGTGCACCCACCAACTGTTACCCCAAAGTTTAAGGTGCAATATGCACTGGTTTCTAGAATTCTAATAGTTCGCCTAATTTCAGTTTGTGTGACAAAACAAGCAATGCGCATAGTGTAGAGAAGCATTGTACCATCTAAACCGCTGTGGAAATATATTGTCAATAACCAAAATATTGTATTTTCAGCTGTTTGAAGCTGGTGTACAAAACCGAAAGTAAAAGACGCAAAAACCAAGCGTATGAACCGGAAGCATTGAAATAGCTAACATGGAACAGATCAACTGCAACTTAGACTTGCTTTCAATTACAATTACATATCTATAACTAATTTATATTTATATTTGGTTGGGTCTCCCAAAAAGTTACATATTGCAGCTGTTGGATTTGCATAGGCGCTTGGACTGACAGTCGTTGAGAGGAACAATCGCGCCCCTGCAGACGACAACAAAAAAAAAATGCTGCGAACCTTCAAATGGGATAGTCTCTGCTGCCCTCGCGCGGTCTTTTATGGTGATGATTTGAACTGCATGTGCCAGTGACGCAAGTTCTTAAACAGTTTAGCTAGCTTTTCCTGTAAAGGGTGACACTGACAGCATCTCACGGAACTTATCATCTGTTGTGAGTTGTGAAAACCAGCTAACCTCCTAAATAAACATTTAGATGTTCGTTCGTTCTGATCCACAGCAAAAACAGGTAACTTTTGAAATATAGTACTTTCTTTGTATGCATTGTCAGTTTAACCTAAACAAACATGTTCGCCTAAATAGTGAACAGGAAGCCTGCAATCAGTTATGAGACCGCTATTCAAAGAAACCGACTCATTTCATTGTCAACAAAACAACTAATTTATTTGGCTAAACTTAGCTTTAGAAGTACACTGAGGAAATTACATTATTTTGTAATGTTACAGCCTATGTAACAAAATGTCGAATAACTGTTTTTTTCCAGTGGTGGAAAAGTACCCAATTGTCATACTTGAGTAAAAGTAAAGATATGTTAATATTAGAAAATGACTCAACCAGCAAAATACCACTTGAGTAAGTCTAAAAGTACTTGGGTTAAAATATACTTAAGTATGAAAATAAATGTAATTGATCAAATGTACTTAAGTATCAAAAGTAAAAGTTTAAATCATTTCAATTTCCTCATATTAAGTCAACCAAACGGCACGATTTTCTTGTTTTTTAATTAACAGATAGCCATGGGCACACTCCAACACTCAGACATAATTTACAAACGAAGTATTTGTGTTTAGTGAGTCCACCGGATCAGAGGCAGTAGATGACCAGGGATGTTGTCTTCGTAAGTGCGTGAATTGGACCAGTTTCCTGTCCTGCTAAGAATTCAAAATGTAACAAGAACTTTTGGGTGTCAGGGGAAATGCATGGAGTCAAAAGTACATTATTTTCTTTAGGAATGTAGTGAAGTAAAAGTTGTCAATAAATAAAATAGTAAAGTAAAGTACAGATACAACAACAAAAAAGTAGTACTTTAAAGTATTTTTACTTAAGTACTTTACACCACTGATCATTTCTAGCTAGTAATAGGCTACATTATAACTTCACCGGTAGGATATTCCTTGAATTTACGATCTGTCAAAACCATGTCCCTTGATCTTGCTAACCGGCTGCAATAGCATGCTACCCGACTGAGTCTGCATATTGCTATCCTCACTGCACCAGGAGACTTGCGCCAAGACAAGCTCAACAAAGAGCCAGTCATCATTATCATCATGTCGGGAACACAATCGCAAGCCACAGCCTCATCCCTCCAGATATGCAGGTAAGCAAAACGATGCGCTGTGTTAAGAAATGTAATTTATATGTTTCTTTATCTGTGACATATTGGATGAGATCCAACGAGTGTACTGTGGAGAGCAGCTCAACTACCGGTTTGCGTGCACATTTCAAAGCGGCCCGATAATCCGCCAAATAGATTTTGCTCTCGGTCTATTCCGGCAAATGTTGACTGCATATAAATCACATAAGGACGACACACTATAATAGGGACAAATACTGTTATTCTTAGTACAATACAGAATGACTACCGGGAGCTGAGCCTCAAATTGTGCACGCGATCACATGTCGTGTGAGGATCTTTTCGACAATGATGCTCGGATATGATGACGAACCGGTACAAGATGCGTAGAGGCAAACAAGGACATCTTAAGGTCGTCCTGGGGCATTTATAGTATATTTTCGAGACCCCTGTAAATCACACCAAACAAGTAGGCCTAATACATAAATAAATAATGAAACTCCCAAATAACCTCTCGCTATTCAGTTTGAATGGGCAAACGTCGGACCAGTGTGTGCTGACTAGTATAATTGTAGCCGTTTTAAATCGTCTCCCAAACGGTTCCGGTTGTCGTAAAAAGTAAACAGAACAGTAAAACATGGGCAGATAAATGATGCGCATTCCCGTCGGCGGTAGTTTTGTTAATATTTGCATTGGCTTTTGTCGCAGCATTCATCTTATCAAATGCCTTTGCTGAGTCTTACAATGTAGTCTACAGCAGCGTCCATTTGCACTGCATAATGGTTCTGTATTATCATCCTCCTAAAGGTAGAAAGAAGCATTGCACCACACCAAGAGAGACAAAGGCATTGCTCAATATGAACATGTCCCATGAAGAAGAAAAAAGGCCAGACTAGCCTATACTTAACACTGATTGCTATAATGCTTTAATAGTTTGTTATAGTCATTAATGTCTTATTACAAGGCTTATTATCTTATTATAAGGATACTAGTGTAATGTATTTCTATGTAGCAGCTATTCAATTGGACACCATAGCTGCTTGTTAGTATCGTCAGCTATAAAATGATAATACAACATTGTACGTAAGTTGTAGTAGGCTACAATGCTTTATGACTCTCACATACTAAAATAATTTATAATGTATTAAAATCATCTTGGTCCTACTCTGGAACATTCCATTGCAAAAGCGGAAATCCAACTAACTTCACCTCCCTTTCGGATCATAAATCAGGGTGGAGCAGATCCATGACATAGCAACACAGTAAATGAGAGTGAGTAGTTTCTAGACATGTACCGGCCATATACGTTGATCATTAGCCAAGGCTCCTCCCCTGGCATTTGTTTACACTTGGGTCAGTCAATTTGGAGGGAAGCATTTATACTGGATTGTATGGAACAAGCATGTCTGTGACTACTGCCAGGTAAGAGAGGACAATGCCATGTAGTGCTTAGAATGTTCAAATTAAAACCTTAAGAGTCGGTCTGATACTTTACAGGCAGCCAATGCAGCGAGGCTTAATCTGGAGTAATGTGATTGTACTTTCTTGTAATGTTGGTTAAAATGTGTCTGATAGTGTTCGGTACAAGTTATAATTTCATATTTTAGGTACTTGACCAACCAGACCGTAGGGCATGACTACATAAAACCTTGCTCTCCCAGCTTGGGCCTTATCTGAATCAGATCAAATCTATTCTCTGTTGTCAATGACTTCACTAAGCTTAGACAATAGACTATTTGAAATCATTCAAATCATTTTAGCGTTTGCTGTAGTCTGCCTGGAGTGCTAGATGGGCAGGGTTTGAACTCTTGTGACTATATTCTGTTTGTTTCATTGTCTCAGGCAAACGCAATCAATCCCAGATAAAGTATCATAAATGAGCGCTGGACACATAGCCGTACAGGCTGACACTTTATATTAAGTTAATGTGTAACACTGTAATTACTCTAGTAACAATCTTGTATTCACATGCTGTTATATGCACTGTTTTGATTCAAATGACGAGACAATGCTTTTTGTGACCCTTGTGTCAGCAGATGACACCAGTGTAAAGTTGTAAGATATCTTAGGGTAGGGGTTCATAAACATTAGACATGGCAAAATGTGTAGAATTGCAAGAACATTTGCTTTAAAACAGCCCAATTTTCTCTGCACCCCATGACAAAATGTGTAGAATTGCAGGGAACTCTCCGCCAACCAGATGCATTTGACATTTACTGTACTTTTCACACCATCTGTCAATAACAACATCTCTAAATACTCTGGATACATTCAGTAACACAATAATATTCATAGAAATCTTGGAGTAGGTGCAAGATAAGAAAAAAGGATGACAAGGGTTTGAGTGAGAGGTCTAACTGGTGTCTCCAAGTGGCCACACGCCTCTCCAAACTGCACAGCTACTAAGTCATTTCAATGCACTTTTTTGACTCAAGGAAAGAGCCTTCAACTATAAGGTGCTTTTTTGAGCTCTCCTAGCTTTGCCATTGAGGAACTGAAGCAAGCACACTTGTAGTTCCCACCATAACACAATTACAGTTATTTTTTTACGCAATCCAAAAACGTTCCATTAATAAATTACAATCCGGGTCAGATGTGCATCATTTGAAAGCTTATTCTATTGCAACATGACTAGCTAAGTTATAAAATATGATCTTACAGTGTTAGGCTTTCAAAAGGCACTTCAGAGTAATAGATTGTAATTTTAGTGCTCATAGAATGGAGTCATGAGTGCATTCAAGTGTGTGTTCCGCAGCTAATTGTCTCCACAATACAACGAACATGGGCTCATTCTGTTCAGGACAAGCCATGGTATAACACGTTATCCTTGTAACTGTGGATCGAACATAGCGATAATAAACATTGATGCTGTAAATGACATTCGTTTTAAAAAATGGAAATGTGAAGTGCACATTTGGACTCATGGGTGTGTGGTTTGCTTCTATGACATCAAAGCGGTATTTATTATAATCTCATCTTTCAGAACACATCGACTCCTCTCGATTTACAGCGTTTCCCTCACTCAGACAAAAACAATTTTGCAAATGTAGCCCAATTAGCCAGAGGGATGAGGACATCTTCTTGTCGCACACGTGGTGCTAAAGTGTATAACTGCTGTCAGTCAAAACCCATACAGTGCTGTGAAGCAGAGAACTTGAGCTTTAATGTCATGTATAGCATGTTACTGTATAGCCACTGCATTCCAATTTAGGCGGTTATCAATGACAAAACCTGCCATTTTCAACCTGTGTACAGGATGACAGTGGCTGTGAGTCAAAAGGGCTACCAACCAGTTAATCCAATAGCAAAAAATACAAGATACATGTTTCTGAAAGTAATATGCTACTGTACTGTAAACTATAGTACATTACACTGTTTTAACATTAGGTTATACACTTGTACTACCCATCAACATTTACTGAAAATAACATTTCCATAATTTCTATCTCATGTGTGATCAAAGGTGTGATCATTGAAGATCTTCCACAATTATTGATGCATGAATACATTGTATTTTTCAGATATAATTACAACGTGGGTGTACTGTAAATTAAACAAAGGAAACAATTGAAAGAAAGAAACTAGTTAACAGGCAGTAGTTTGCATCAAGCCTGTCTTGAGCATTATGACCAAAGGTTCTCATCCATATCGCAGTGAATGTCCTGATTGTTGATGCACCTAGGGGAAAACCTTTTGGTATGGGGAATCCAAGCCTGACATTGGTCTGGGTTGATGTCATCGCATGACTCATCAGTGGGCATGCTCATGTGGATGGCGATCATACACCTTCCAACTCTATTCTGAAAATAATTCCTCGATAGGGTTGAGGAAAGGAGAGTATGGGGCCATGTATAGGTTCAGGAATCGGAGATGGACTGGAAACCATGCCTGAACCACCTCTGCATGGTGGAACCTGACATTGTCCCACACAATGGCATAGGTGACCCCTTCACCTTGACAGGCCGACTCAGTCTCATTGAGGAACTCAATGTAGGACCCAATACTACTAGGGATGCATTGGTGTATTAGATATATTGGTAAACATATCGGAATCGGCCGATATTAGCTAAAAATGCGGTAGCAGAGAGAACAGTCTATGACTATGACTCCTCTGACACCGCCTGGTTTAGAGGTCCTGGATGGCAGGAAGCTTGGCCCCAGTGATGTACTTGGCCGTACGCACAACCCTCTGTAGTGCCTTGTGGTTTGAGGCCGATCAGTTGCCATACCAGGCAGTGATGCAACCAGTTGGTGCAGCTGTATAACTTTTTGAGGATCTGAGGACCCATGCCAAATCTTTTGAGTCTTCTGAGGGGGAATAGGTTTTGTCGTGCCCTCTTCACAACTGTCTTGGTGTGCTTGGACCATGATAGTTTGTTGGTGATGTGGACAACAAGGACCTTGAAGCTCTCAACCAGCTCCACTGCCAGCCCCGTCGATGAGAATCGGGGTGTGCTTGGTCCTCCTTTTCCTGTATTCCACAATCAACTCTTTCATCTTGATCACGTTGACGGAGAGGTTGTTGTCCTGGACCCACACTGCCAGGTCTCTGACCTCCTCCTTATAGGCTGTCTCATCGTTGTCAGTGATCAGGCCTACCACTGTTGTGTCATCAGCAAACTTAATGATGGTGTTGGAGCTGTGCCTGGCCGTGCATTCATGAGTGAATGGGGAGTACAGTAGGGGACTAAGCACGCACCCCTGAGGGGCCCCCGTGTTGAGGATCAGCGTGGCGGATGTGTGGTTACCTACCCATAACCACCTGGCGGCGGCCCGTCAGGAAGTCCAGGATCCAGTTGTAGATGGAGGTGTTTAGTCCCAGGGTCCTTACCTTAGTGATGAGCTTTGAGGGCCCTATGGTGTTGAACGCTGAACTGTAGTCAAGGAACAGCATTCTCACATAGTTGTTCCTTTTGTCCAGGTGGGAAAGGGCAGTGTGGAGTGCAATAGAGATTCCATCATATGTGGATCTGTTGGGGCGGTATGCAAATTGTAGTGTGTCTAGGATTTCTGTGATAATGGAGTTGATGTGGGCCATGACCAGCCTTTCAAAGCACTTCATGGCTACCAATGTGAGTGCTACGTGTCGGTAGTCATTTAAGCAGGTTCCCTTAGTGTGCTTGGGCATAGGGACTATGGTGGTCTGCTTCAAACATGTTGATATTACAGACTCAGACAGGGAGAGTTTGAACATGTCAGTGAAGACACTTGCCAGTTGGTCAGTGCATGCTTGGAGTACACGTCCTGCGAATCCGTTTGGCCCTGCGTGTCTGTGAATGTTGACCTGTTTAAAGGTCTTACTCACATCGGCTTTGGAGAGCGTGATCACACAGTCGTCTGGAACAGCTGATGCTCATGCATGCTTCAGTGTTACTTGCCTCAAAGCGAGCACAGAAGTAATTTAGCTAATCTGGTAGGCTTGTGTCACTGGGCAGATCGGGGCTGTGCTTCGCTTTGTAGTCTGTAATAGTTTTCAAGCCCTGCCATATCCGACGAGCATCGGAGCCGGTGTAGTACGATTTGATCTTAGTCCTGTGTTCATGCTTTGCCTATTGACGCTTTGCTGCTTTGCCGGTTCGTCGGAGGGCATAGCGGGATTTCTTATAACCTTCTGGGTTTGAGTCCCGCTCCTTGAAAGGGGCAGCTCTACCCTTTAGCTCAGCGCGGATGTTGCCTGTAATCCATGGCTTCTGGTTGGGGTATGTATGTACAGTCACTGTGGGGACGACGTCATCGACGGACTTAGGAGCCAGTAACTGATGTGGTGTACTGCTCAATGCCATCGGAAGAATCCTGGAACATATCCCAGTCTGTGCTAGCAAAACACTCCTGTAGCTTAGCATCTGCTTCATCTGACCACTTTTTTTATTGACTGAGTCACTGGTTCTTCCTACTTTAGTTTTAGCTTGTAAGCAGGAATCAGAAGGATATAATTATGGATAATTATGGTCAGATTTGACAAATAGAGGGTGAGGGAGAGCTTTGTATGCGTCTCTGTGTGGAGTAAAGGTGGTCTCGTGTTTTTTCCCCTCTGCCTGCACACTTAACATGCTGGTAGAAATGAGGTAAACAGATTTAAGTGTCCCTGCATTAAAGTCCCCTGCCACTAGGAGCTCCGCCTCTGGATGAGCATTTTCCTGTTTGATTATGGCCATATACAGCTCATTGAGTGCGGTCTCAGGGCCAGCATCGGTTTATGGTGGTAAATAGACAGCTACGAAGAATATAGATGAAAACTCTCTTGGTAAATATTGTTTTCTACAGCTTATCATGAGATACTCTACCTCAGGTGAGCAAAACCTCAAGACTTCCTTAGATATCGTGCGCCAGCTGTTGTTTACAAATATACATAGACCGCCACCCCTTGTCTTACCAGAGGCTACTGTTCTATCCTGCCAATACAGTGTATAACCTGCCAGCTGTATGTTGTTCATGTTGTTGTTCAGCCACAACTCGGTGAAACATAAGATATTACAGTTTTTAAAGTCCCGTTGGTAGGATATACATGCTTGTAGTTCATCTATTTTATTATCCAATGATTGTAATGTTGGCTAATAGGACCGATGGTAAAGGCAAATTACCCACTTGCCGCCGGATCCTTACAAGGCACCCGACCTTCGTCCTCGATATCTCCGTCTCTTTCTCCTGCGAATGACGGGGATGAGGGCCTTGTCAGGTGTCTGGAGGAAATCCCTCTCGTCTGACTCATTAAAGAAAAAATTGACTTTCAATACGAGGTGAGTAATCGGTGTCCTGAGTTCTAGAAGCCCTTTTCGGTCATAAGAGAGTGGCAGATAACGCCATAAAACACACACAATAGCACAATTGGTTAGGAGGCCGTAAAACGGGAGCCATTCTCTCCGGTGCCGTCATAAGAATACAGGTACTAACAAGATACATACAACACGTAGTATATTATATTGTGTGAATTTACATGTATTCAAATATGTCATTTTGTGGTAAAGCATATTGCATATTCTGCAAACTGACTTATTTTCTTTTTCGAAATGTCATAATGATAGAATTGACCGCTGATTTCTTTAGGCTAGTATGAACCAACCTTGCAGCCTCTGCCACGGTAAGGGGTCTGTTGATAACATTTTGGATGCATGTTTACTGTAGATGATGCATTTTTTTACATACAATACCTCTCTGTTCTTGTCAATATCAGACTTAGTTTACAGGAAATTTGGTGCAGCTTACTACTTTGAACATCTCCAAGAGGCAATGTATCATCTTAACACTGAAGATGCTCATTCTGTTAAGCCATTTCGCGTATATTTCAGCTATTCATTCCCCTTAATCATTCCCCTTACCATATTAATCGAGAAGACGTCACTGGAAAAAAAGTGTATGTGGAGTGGCTGCCAGGAACAGCTGTGTGTGTGTTTGTTTCACAGATACCTCTCTCGCTAGGTAGGCCTGTTGAGAGAACACATTGGGATGTGTTCATTAGGCATCAAATGTAAGAAAACAGACTGAAACTGGTAGGGACTACCTCGGATTGTCCAATAAGTACTGCAAATTTTCATTTTCTGTTTAGAAACATTTAAAAGAAAATCCAACTGAACACGACCCTGATGTAATATTGGTGATGCTGAACCTCAGTCAGTCATATGCTTGTAGTACCTGTGGACGCACCACAGCTTTTAATGTCTTAATTACATCAATGATGCACTTTCATGGGACAGGACGGATTTTTCGAAAGCACGCAAAATGTTTGGTCGTTTGCCATTCGCCTCTTAGGTAAACTGTTTTGTATTTTGTATTTTGCATGTTGTTGTTTCTTCTTGTGGCATGTCAGCTGGACATGGATTTTTCGAAAGGAGAATCAGCACCACATTATAGTCGTTTGACGATGATTTAATTAACACTTTCTACACTGATCTGTTGACTTATTGTCTGTTATAGTCATACCGGTTAGCCTACATGGGATGATTAATGATAGCATAAGAACTTTGTTCCACTTTTTAAGCAGTTACTTTTCAAAAGAAGGGAGATACAAATTTAACATGGAACAGAATTGAACACAACACAGGATCATTTTGAGCTGTATTAAATGCTTTGAAAAACTGGGCCCTGGAGTGGCATTTTCCTGGGAAAATGTGTAATGTTGTGATGGCTATGGATTTAAAAATAGCTTTGATCTAAGAGATTCAAACTGGTTCTCGTCCCTATCGGGTTTCCAGATCTTGCTATTTGGTTCTTTGTTAGAAGGAGGAAAGTGTGTGTCACTGTGTCGAGTCATAAAAGAGAGATGCTGAGATTAGAGACACGGAGGTGCTGGGCTTCATCTGGTTAATCATAAACCCTGGACACACACATAGGCAGACACACACACACACACACACATGCATTACATTTGATCTCAGTGTAATGCAGACAGATGTTCTTGTATTACCTTTACACATGCCAATCATACCGTACATCTCTTTCCTATAACTCATTATTAAAATGACTATGATTATGACATTTACATTGCCAGATCAAATGAAAGCTCAACCTCCCCACTATATTTTCTGTCCTGCTCTCCAAATATGGCAATTGCCATGGCAACCACATGGAGAGGGAAGCTCTTATTGGCCAAGGTCCCATGGGGATGGGCAGTAGCGCGAGTGCTAGGAAGCCAGTTAGTCCGGAAATCACAACAGAGGCGGCGTCAGTGTGATGGTGTCAGAGTATGATGTCATTGTGGGTTGTAACAGGGAGATGAGTGGTGAATGAAGAGTAGCGAATGAAAAGCAGAGAGGCTGATGGACTGGTCACAGACTGGTTGTAGAGACAGATAGACAGACAGACAGCAGGAGTGTTAAGACACACAGGTTGCACACAGGTTTCCCTCAATCAGCAGACTGGAGATGGGTCCCAAACAGCAACTCAGCAGGTAGAGTTGACGCACACACACACACACACACACACACACACACACATTTTTTCCATGAGTCCATGATCATGCTTTGTAGCCTACTTCTTTGAGTGAGTTATGACAGACTACCTGTGTCCTTTTGTCATTTAGTCAGTTAATTAAGTAAAGAGACAGGTTCAGTATACAGTAACCTCCATTGTGATTACAATGCTGATTTTCTAACATTGCAAACTATTGGTCATTAGTTTCTCCCTATTACTTAGTGGTCAGTCATGCATTGAATATGAATCAAAGTGAGACAAATTGGAAGTGCACTTGGCTCTTCTTACTGGCACGGATTTCACTGATAGCAGATTTATTAAGGAATGTTTTACTTGCAATGACCAAAATGTAAAATGTCAATTTATGATTGTGAAATAATGTTAAAGATTACTGTCAGAAGTAGCAGGCTTACACAATGTGGATTTGTATAAGACTGTCCTATTATTTGTGGTTGCTTATCTGTTTGTGTGTGCGTGCTCGTGTGCTTGTGTGTGTGTGTGTGTGTGTGTGTGTGTGTGTGTGTGTGTGTGTGTGTGTGTGCGCCGATACGTAAGGTCATGGATGTGTACGATCTGCATGAGTGAGTTTGTCAGGAGTCTTGAACAGTGTGTATTGACGCTACATAATGTCTGTGTGCCCACTGTCCTAATGACACATTCAAACAGAGCAGGCCATTAACTCATTGGGGTGTGTGATGTAGATGGCTTTTTAGGTGGAGCACACTTCAGTGAGGCCTGTGGACAGGAAGAGGAAATGTAGGAGCACACTTCAGTGGGGCCTGTGAACAGAAAGAGGAAACGTGCCACAGTTAGTTAGGGACAGCTGATGGGGGGTGATCAATCTGACTTAACTGCTATGATACTCTAAATTTGTTGGGAGACAGAGAAGCACAGTCCATCTGGCCAGAAATAGTGGAGATTTGCATTGTAACTTCTATGATTAATAGCTGAGAGAGCTGTTTGTGTGTGTGTGTGTGTGTGTGTGTGTGTGTGTGTGTGTGTGTGTGTGTGTGTGTGCGCGCGCGCACGCGCGCGTGTGAGGGTTGTGGAATGCTGGCATACCAAAAAACAAAACATAAAAAGCATTGATCAAAATATTTATACAAATATAACATTCTGATTATGAAACTGATAAGAATGATTTATGATTATTGAACCAAGAATGTGTGAATGAAAAAATATTTGTACTCCCTTTGTACTCCATTTGGTTCATTCTAGATCCAAACAAAGTATTCAAATGCGTGTATGAATGTTTGTACAGAATGGCTTTTGTATTCCTCTAGCTACAAAAAACTTTCAATAAAAAAAACTCTTTTAACTTCACCTCATATTTAACTAATGCATCAACATTCACAGAGAGAGAGAGAGAGAGAGAGTTACTATACTTTATTTATAGTGCAGAAAATGGTTTTGGGGAAACAGCTGACGAAGTGGGATCTAATGATGAATGTAGCACCAAGAAAAGCTCTGGGGAAAGTTACCGAAAAAAACTGTAGCATTGCTCTTTTGTCGACAGTACCTACCTGTCTACTGATCAGTTGATCTAACCTTCTAATTGAGACTGTCACCTATAGATGTTACTGCAACTGTACTGGTGCAATTCATGTACCTATGTAGGAGGCAGTGAAGAGAACTTCCTCATTTGAGAACAGTAAACAATTGTATTCTTCTATTCCGAATGCTAATTTGTGATGCTGTCCATTTCTGTCTGTGCCAGGATCATGCGTCCCGATGATGCCAACATAGTGGGCAACGTGCATGGTGGCACCATCCTGAAGATGATTGAGGAAGCTGGATGCATCATAGGAACACGCCACTGCAACACGCAGCCTGGGGTACGTGTGTGCCTGTGCGGAACTGGGTAAAGTGTGTGTGACTGATTTGCACCAGGAACAAGCATTGGCTGCTAAAGCTGTGAAACGTTAGCCCTAAGTTTATATTTTATAGTGCTTGCACTCCCAGCATATCTGTAGGCAAAATGTTCCTCAATTGCAGTTTTATTAATATAATCTGTCGTCTTACTGCTTGGCTAGAATGAAAGCCTGCACATACCACACCTGCCCTCTGCTTTTCAATAAGAAGCCCCATCCCTGTCTTAGAGTCTACTTCACCTGAGCTGTATCTACCTCGTCAGTTTCACCAGTAGCTTCCTTTTGATTTGCATCCTCATGGTATTGTCTTATACATTCTTAGCACATTCTGAACATGTTTTAGTAATTACAATCATCTGCATCACATGCAGTGACATTTTTATAAGAGCATTATTATTATTACTATTTTACACATTTTGCCATGATGCTGAGAGAAAATGAGCTCAGGGATTCTTGGAAGACAGGAACAATCTCAACTTTTCCCCCACAAATATTTGTCTTAAAGGGATACTTTGGGATTTTTGCAAAAATACCCTTTGTCTTCTTCCCCAGAGTTAGATGAACTCGTGGATACTGTTTTTATGCCCATGTGTCCAGTAGAGGTCGACCGATTAATCGGAATGGTCGATTAATTCAAGTTTTCATAACAATCGGAAATCTGTATTTTTGGACACCGATTTGGCCGGTTTGTTTTTTGTGTTTTTTCTTACACCTTTATTGAACTAGGCAAGTCAGTTAAGAACACATTCTTATTTTCAATGACGGCCTAGGAATGGTGGGTTAACCTCTCTGGGATATGTGGGATGGTAGCGTCCCACCCCGCCAACAGCCAGTGAAAGTGCAGGGCGCCAAATTCAAAACAACAAAAATCTCATAATTAAAATTCCTCAAACATACATGTATTTCATACCGTTTAAAGGTAATCTTGTTGTTAATCCCACCACAGTGTCTGATTTCAAATAGGCTTTACAACGAAAGCACCACAAACGATTATGTTAGGTCACCACCAACTCACAGAATAATTCAGCCATTTTTCCAGCCAAAGAGAGGAGTCACAAATAGCACAAATAGAGATAAAATTAATCACTAAACTTTGATGACTTTCATCAGATGACACTCATAGGACTTCATGTTACACAATACATGTATGTTTTGTTCGATAAAGTGCATATTTATATCCAAAAATCTAATTTTACATTGGCGCATTACGTTCAGTAGTTCTAAAACATGCAGTGACCTTGCAGAGAGCCACGTCAATTTACAGAAATACTATTTACATAAATGTTGATGAAAATACAAGTGTTATACATGGAATTAGAGATATACTTCTCCTTCATGCAACCGCTGTGTCATATTTTAAAAAAACTTTACGGAAAAAGCAGACCGTGCAATAATCTGAGTACAGCGTTCAGACAACAAAGCAGCCAAAAAGATATCCGCCATATTGGGTAGTCAACATTAGTCAGAAATAGCATTATAAATATTCACTTACCTTTGATGATCTTCATCAGAATGCACTCCCAGGAATCCCAGTTCCACCATAAATGTTTGATTTATTCGATAAAGTCCATCATTTATGTACAAATAGCTTATTTTGTTAGGGCGTTTGGTGAACAAATCCAAAAGCGCATTCAGGTCCAGCCGAACGTCGGACGTAGAAACTTGTCAAACTAAGTATAGAATCAATCTTTAGGATGTTTAGGATGTTTTTATCATAAATCTTCAATAATTTTCCAACCGGAGAATTCCTATGTCTGTAGAAAAGCAATGGAACGAGAGCTAACTCTCTCGTGACCGCGCAATACGAGCCTGTGGCACTCTGCCAGACACCTGACTCATTGCTCTCTCATTCGGTCCCATTCGGTCCCATATCTACAATAGGGACTGAGTTAAAAAACTATAAGCCTCAGATTTCCCACTTCCTGGTTGGATTTTTCTCAGGTTTTCGCCTGCCATATGAGTTATGTTATACTCACAGACATCATTCAAACATTTTAGAAACTTCAGAGTGTTTTCTATCCAATACTACTAATAATATGCATATATTAGCATCTGGGACAGAGTAGCAAGCAGTTTACTCTGGGCACCTTATTCATCCAAGCTACTCAATACTGCCCACCTGTCACCAAGAAATTAACTGCCTTGTTGAGGGGCAGAACGACAGATTTTTACCTTGTCAGCTCCGGGATTCAATCTTGCAACCTTACAGTTAACTAGTCCAACGCTCTAACCACCAGATTACATTGCACTCCACGAGGAGCCTGCCTGTTACCCAAATGCAGTAAGAAGCCAAGGTAAGTTGCTAGCTAGCATTAAACTTATCTTATAAAAAACAATCAATCAATCAATCATAATCACTAGTTAACTACACATGGTTGATGATATTACTAGTTTATCTAGCGTGTCCTGTGTTGCATATAATCGATGCAACACAGGGGGATGATTTAACAAAAGCGCATTTGCGAAAAAAGCACAATCGTTGCACGACTGTACCTAACCATAAACAACAATGCCTTTCTTAAAATCAATACACAGAAGTATATATTTTTAAACCTGCAGATTTAGCTAAAAGAAATCCAGGTTAACAGGCAATATTAACCAGGTGAAATTGTGTCACTTCTCTTGCGTTCATTGCACGCAGAGTCAGGGTATATGCAACAGTTTGGGCAGCCTGGCGAACTAATTTGCCAGAATTTTACGTAATTATGACATAACATTGAAGGTTGTACAATGTAACAGGAATATTTAGACTTAGGGATGCCACCCGTTAGATAAAATACAGAATGGTTCCGTATTTCACTGAAATAATAAACGTGTTTTCGAAATGATAGTTTCTGGATTCGACCATATTAATGACCAAAGGCTTGTATTTCTGTGTGTTATTATGTTATAATTAAGTCTATGATTTGATATTTGATAGAGCAGTCTGACTGAGCGGTCGTAGGCAGCAGCAGGCTCGTAAGCATTCATTCAAACAGCACTTTTGTGCATTTGCCAGCAGCTCTTCGCAATGCTTCAAGCATTGCGCTGTTTATGACTTCAAAACTAACAACTCCCGAGATTAGGCTGGTGTAACCGATGTGAAATGGCTAACTAGTTAGCGGGGTGCGCGCTAATAGTGTTTCAAACGTCACTCGCTCTGAGACTTGGAGTAGTTGTTCCCCTTGCTCTGCAAGGGCCACGGCTTTTGTGGAGCGATGGGTAACGATGCTTTGAGGGTGGCTGTTGTCGATGTGTTCCTGGTTCGAGCCCAGGTAGGGGCGAGGAGAGGGACGGAAGCTATATTGTTACACTGGCAATACTAAAGTGCCTATAAGAACATCCAATAGTCAAAGGTACAGTGAAGGAAAAAAGTATTTGATCCCCTGCTGATTTTGTACGTTTGCCCACTGACAAAGAAATGATCAGTCTATAATTTTAATGGTAGGTTCATTTGAACAGTGAGAGACAGAATAACAACAAAAAAATCCAGAAAAACGCATGTCAAAAATGTTAGAAATTGATTTGCATTTTAATGAGGAAAATAATTATTTGACCCCCTCAATCAGAAAAATTTCTGGCTCCCAGGTGTCTTTTATACAGGTAACGAGCTGAGATTAGGGGCACACTCTTAAAGGGAGTGCTCCTAATCTCAGTTTGTTACCTGTATAAAAGACACCTGTCCACAGAAGCAACCAATCAATCAGATACCAAACTCTCCACCATGGCCAAGACCAAAGAGCTCTCCAAGGATGTCAGGGACAAGATGGTAGACCTACACAAGACTGGAATGGGCTACAAGACCATCGCCAAGCAGCTTGGTGAGAAGGTGACAACAGTTGGTGCGATTATTCGCAAATGGAAGAAACACAAAAGAACTGTCAATCTCCCTTGGCCTGGGGCTCCATGCAAGATCTCACCTCGTGGAGTTGCAATGATTATGAGAACGGTGAGGAATCAGCCCAGAACTACACGGGAGGATCTTGTCAATGATCTCAAGGCAGCTGGGACCATAGTCACCAAGAAAACAATTGGTAACACACTACGCCGTGAAGGACTGAAATCCTGCAGCGCCCACAAGGCCCCCCTGCTCAAGAAAGAACATATACATGCCCGTCTGAAGTTTGCCAATGAACATCTGAATGATTCAGAGGACAACCTGGGTGAAAGTGTTGTGGTCAGATGAGACCAAAATGGAGCTCTTTGGCATCAACTCAACTCGCTGTGTTTGGAGGAGGAGGAATGCTGCCTATGACCCCAAGAACACCATCCCCACCATCAAACATGGAGGTGGAAACATTATGCTTTGGGGGTGTTTTACTGCTAAAGGGACAGGACAACTTCACAGCATCAAAGGGACGATGGACGGGGCCATGTACCATCAAATCTTGGGTGAGAACCTCCTTCCCTCAGCCAGTGCATTGAAAATGTGTCGTGGATGGGTATTCCAGCATGACAATGACCCAAAACACACGGCCAAGGCAACAAAGGAGTGGCTCAAGAAGAAGCAAATCAAGGTCCTGGAGTGGCCTAGCCAGTCTCCAGACCTTAATCCCACAGAAAATCTCTGGAGGGAGCTGAAGGTTCGAGTTGCCAAACGTCAGCCTTGAAACCTTAATGACTTGGAGAAGATCTGCAAAGAGGAGTGGGACAAAATCCCTCATGAGATGTGTGCAAACTGGTGGCCAACTACAAGAAACGTCTGACCTCTGGGATTGCCAACAAGGGTTTTGCCACCAAGTACTAAGTCAGGTTTTGCAGAGGGGTCAAATACTTATTTCCCTCATTAAAATGCAAATCAATTTATAACATTTTTTCTGGATTTTGTTGTTGTTATCAAATCAAATCAAATCAAATTGTATTTGTCACATACACATGGTTAGCAGATGTTAATGCGAGTGTAGCGAAATGCTTGTGCTTCTAGTTCCGACAATGCAGTAATAACCAACAAGTAATCTAGCTAACAATTCCAAAACTACTACCTTATAGACACAAGTGTAAGGGGATAAAGAATATGTACATAAAGATATATGAATGAGTGATGGTACAGAGCAGCATAGGCAAGATACAGTAGATGGTATTGAGTACAGTATATACATATGAGATGAGTATGTAAACAAAGTGGCATAATTAAAGTGGCTAGTGATACATGTATTACATAAAGATGCAGTAGATGATAGAGTACAGTATATACGTATACATATGAGATTAATAATGTAGGGTATGTAAACATTATATTAGGTAGCATTGTTTAAAGTGGCTAGTGATATATTTTACATCATTTCCCATCAATTCCCATTATTAAAGTGGCTGGAGTTGAGTCAGTGTGTTGGCAGCAGCCACTCGATGTTAGTGGTGGCTGTTTAACAGTCTGATGGCCTTGAGATAGAAGCTGTTTTTCAGTCTCTCGGTCCCAGCTTTGATGCACCTGTACTGACCTCGCCTTCTGGATGATAGCGGGGTGAACAGGCAGTGGCTCGGGTGGTTGTTGTCCTTGATGATCTTTATGGCCTTCCTGTGACATCGGGTGGTGTAGGTGTCCTGGAAGGCAGGTAGTTTGCCCCCGGTGATGCGTTGTGCAGACCTCACTACCCTCTGGAGGAGAGCCTTATGGTTGTGGGCGGAGCAGTTGCCGTACCAGGCGGTGATACAGCCCGAAAGGATGCTCTCGATTGTGCATCTGTAGAAGTTTGTGAGTGCTTTTGGTGACAAGCCAAATTTCTTCAGCCTCCTGAGGTTGAAGAGGCGCTGCTGCGCCTTCTTCACGATGCTGTCTGTGTGGGTGGACCAATTCAGTTTGTCTGTGATGTGTACGCCGAGGAACTTAAAACTTACTACCCTCTCCACTACTGTTCCATCGATGTGGATAGGGGGGTGTTCCCTCTGCTGTTTCCTGAAGTCCACAATCATCTCCTTAGTTTTGTTGACGTTGAGTGTGAGGTTATTTTCCTGACACCACACTCCGAGGGCCCTCACTCCTCCCTGTAGGCCGTCTCGTCGTTGTTGGTAATCAAGCCTACCACTGTTGTGTCGTCCGCAAACTTGATGATTGAGTTGGAGGCGTGCGTGGCCACGCAGTCGTGGGTGAACAGGGAGTACAGGAGAGAGCTCAGAACGCACCCTTGTGGGGCCCCAGTGTTGAGGATCAGCGGGGTGGAGATGTTGTTGCCTACCCTCACCACCTGGGGGTGGCCCGTCAGGAAGTCCAGTACCCAGTTGCACAGGGAGGGCACTATGGTGTTAAATGCCGAGCTGCAGTCGATGAACAGCATTCTGACATTTTCTGTCTCTCACTGTTCAAATAAACCTACCATTAAAATTATAGACTGATAATTTCTTTGTCAGTGGGCAAACGTACAAAATCAGCAGGGGATCAAATACTTTTTTCCCTCACTGTATATGAAATACAAATGGCATAGAGAAAAATAGTCCTATAAATACTATATTAACTACAACCTACAACCTTGGAATACTGAAGTCTCATGTTAAAAGGATCCACCAACTTTCATATGTTCTCATGTTCTGAGCGAGGAACTTAAACGTTAGCTTTTTTACATGGCACATATTGCACTTTTACTTTCTCCTCCAAGACTTTGTTTTTGCTTTATTTAAATCAAATTGAACATGTTTCATTATTTATTTGAGGCTAAATTGATTTTTATTGATGTATTATATTAAGTTAAAATAAGTGTTCATTCAGTATTGTTGTAATTGTCATTATTACAAATAAATAAAGACAATTGTTTTGGCCCTCCAATATTCGGTATCGGTATCGGCTTTTTTTGGCCCTCCAATATTCGGTATCGGTATCGGCGTTGAAAAATCATAATCGGTCGACCTCTAAAAACCTCTAAAAACATAACCATTCTATCAGATCTTTCAGCACTCTGACAGAGTTGATGTTAGATAAAAATGGACATTTTCTTCCTATTTCAAGTTTGTATACACAGAAGCAATTTGGTTTTTCCTCAGTTGCTTACGACTCTAAAACCGAATTAAATGTAACATATTTGAACCAAAATTCATATTATATCGTAATCTATTATACAGAAGGAGTTGACAGTTTATGGTTGTGACCATGGAGATTCCAATATTGTTTGTTTAAATCTATCAAAAGTAGAGAACTTTACAGACCATTAGTGATCTCGTGGCACTACATGTAATGAGGACATGAATACGGGGTCCTTATGGTATAGCTGGCCCTGCTCATTCCTGATTCATTCAGCATTTTAAACAAATCTGACAGAGTTGACCAAATCTCCGGACACATCTTTTGGGAATCGCAGTTTTGAGAGAAATATTATTTAAAGTCACAGAGGGCTATTGCAAGAAACTACATAAGATAATTTTCCAGTTAATATCCATTATTGCCAGTTTTCTTTCATTTTAAACACTTTTTTGGAGAGTTTGAAATTGAGATCCTTTGCTCCAGACAAGGACATTTCCAAGCGAAGAGCCGACATGGAAATGAATAATATTTAAAAGCCAATATTTATCAAGAATCTCCTGCTATTTCCTGCTATTCTAAACATTTTGCCATGAGACTGAGAGAATATTTTGCAGTTTTAAAGCTAATTTACTGTAATTCTAAACATTAATTTCATGGCTTTTGACGTGTTTATATGCTATCTGGGGGGCCCGACCTCTGGGGGGATCCCAACCCCCTCGATAAGGGTTGGAGTCCCCCAAAGCTCATTGGGGTGTGTGCTGTGTTAGTGGTCACATGGTGTTCCTCTATGAGAGATAAGATGGCCTCCGGTTTCATTTTCAGGGCACTCCAACATTCCTCACATACTGTAACTGAACCTGTCCCTCTAATTAACATCACATCATCTGCCCAGACAAAACGACTGTGTGTATGTATGAATGTGTGTGTAGGTGTGGGTGTGTTTGAAAGAAAATGGCTGTGTCCCAATACTGTTAACATGCATCCGTTCCTTCCTCCCTTCCTTGAGGGCCATATCTTAATACTCCACATTGTTTAACCCAGGTAAAGAATGCAGAGCAGACTTTGAATGAATCTTCGTCTAGATGCATTTCTAAAGAATTGGGAAGGGCCAATATTTGAGCGTGTTAATGTAACGTGTCATGGCTGGCATAATCTGAGCATAGGAGAAAGGCTCATTTAGAAGTCAATGCTTCTAAACTCAACAAAAAAAGAAACGTCCCTTTTTCAGGACCCTGTCTTTCAAAGATAATTCGTAAAAATCCAAATAACTTCACAGATCTTCATTGTAAAGGGTTTAAACACTGTTTCCCATGCTTGTTCAATGAACCATAAACAATTCATGAACATGCACCTGTGGAACGGTCGTTAAGACACAAACAGCTTACAGACGGTAGGCAATTAAGGTCACAGTTATGAAAACTTAGGACCCTAAAGAGGCCTTTCTACTGACTCTGAAAAACACCAAAAGAAAGATGCCCATGGTGCCTGCTCATCTGTGTGAACGTGCCTTAGGCATGCTGCAAGGAGGCATGAGGACTGCAGATGTGGCCAGGGCAATAAATTGCAATGTCCGTACTGTGAGACACCTAAGACAGCGCTACAGGGAGACAGGATGGACAGCTGATTGTCCTCGCAGTGGCAGACCACGTGTAACAACACCTGCACAGGATCGGTACATTTGAATATCACACTTGCAGGACATGTACAGGATGGCAACAACAACTGCCCGAGGTACACCAGGAACGCACAATCCCTCCATAAATGCTCAGACTGTCCGCAATAGGCTGAGAGGCTGGACTGAGAGCTTGTAGGCCTGTTGTAAGAGCAAAAAGTGCCCTTCACTGACAAGTCGCGGTTTTGTCTCACCAGAGGTGATGGTTGGATTCACGTTTATCGTTGAAGAAATTAGCGTTACACCGAGGCCTGTACACTGGAGTGGGATCGATTTAGAGGTGGAGTTTCCATCATGGTCTTGGGCGGTGTGTCACAGCATCATCGGACTGAGCTTGTTGTCATTGCAGGCAATCTCAATGCTGTGCGTTACAGGGAAGATATCCTCCTCCCTCATGTGGTACCCTTCCTGCAGGCTCATCCTGGCATGACTCTCCAGCATGACAATGCCACGAGCCATACTGCTCAGTCTGTGCGTGATTTCCTGCAAGACAGGAATGTTAGTTTTCCCATGGCCAGCGAAGAGCCCGGATCTCAGTCCCATTGAGCACGTCTGGGACCTGTTGGATCGGAGGATGAGGGCTAGGGCCATTCCCCCCAGAAATGTCCAGGAACTTACAGGTGCCTTGGTGGAACTGTGGGGTAACATCTCAGAGCAAGAACTGGCAAATCTGGTGCAGTCCATGAGGAGGTGATGCACTGCAGTACTTAATGCAGATGGTGGCCACACCAGATACTGACTGTTCATTTACAGTGCCTTGCGAAAGTATTCGGCCCCCTTGAACTTTGCGACCTTTTGCCACATTTCAGGCTTCAAACATAAAGATATAAAACTGTATTTTTTTGTGAAGAATCAACAACAAGTGGGACACAATCATGAAGTGGAACGACATTTATTGGATATTTCAAACTTTTTTAACAAATCAAAAACTGAAAAATTGGGCGTGCAAAATTATTCAGCCCCTTTACTTTCAGTGCAGCAAACTCTCTCCAGAAGTTCAGTGAGGATCTCTGAATGATCCAATGTTGACCTAAATGACTAATGATGATAAATAAAATCCACCTGTGTGTAATCAAGTCTCAGAATAAATGCACCTGCACTCTGATAGTCTCAGAGGTCCGTCAAAAGCGCAGAGAGCATCATGAAGAACAAGGAACACACCAGGCAGGTCCGAGATACTATTGTGAAGAAGTTTAAAGCCGGATTTGGATACAAAAATATTTCCCAAGCTTTAAACATCCCAAGGAGCACTGTGCAAGCGATAATATTGAAATGGAAGGAGTATCAGACCACTGCAAATCTACCAAGACCTGGCCGTCCCTCTAAACTTTCAGCTCATACAAGGAGAAGACTGATCAGAGATGCAGCCAAGAGGCCCATGATCACTCTGGATGAACTGCAGAGATCTACAGCTGAGGTGGGAGACTCTGTCCATAGGACAACAATCAGTCGTATATTGCACAAATCTGGCCTTTATGGAAGAGTGGCAAGAAGAAAGCCATTTCTTAAAGATATCCATAAAAAGTGTCGTTTAAAGTTTGCCACAAGCCACCTGGGAGACACACCAAACATGTGGAAGAAGGTGCTCTGGTCAGATGAAACTAAAATTGAACTTTTTGGCAACAATGCAAAACGTTATGTTTGGCGTAAAAGCAACACAGCTGAACACACCATCCCCACTGTCAAACATGGTGGTGGCAGCATCATGGTTTGGGCCTGCTTTTCTTTAGCAGGGACAGGGAAGATGGTTAAAATTGATGGGAAGATGGATGGGGCCAAATACAGGACCATTCTGGAAGAAAACCTGATGGAGTCTGCAAAAGACCTGAGACTGGGACGGAGATTTGTCTTCCAACAAGACAATGATCCAAAACATAAAGCTAAATCTGCAATGGAATGGTTCAAAAATAAACATATCCAGGTGTTAGAATGGCCAAGTCAAAGTCCAGACCTGAATCCAATCGAGAATCTGTGGAAAGAACTGAAAACTGCTGTTCACAAATGCTCTCCATCCAACCTCACTGAGCTCGAGCTGTTTTGCAAGGAGGAATGGGAAAAATGTCAGTCTCTCGCTGTGCAAAACTGATAGAGACATACCCCAAGCGACTTACAGCTGTAATCGCAGCAAAAGGTGGCGCTACAAAGTATTAACTTAAGGGGGCTGAATAATTTTGCACGCCCAATTTTTCAGTTTTTGATTTGTTAAAAAAGTTTGAAATATCCAATAAATGTCGTTCCACTTCATGATTGTGTCCCACTTGTTGTTGATTCTTCACAAAAAAATACAGTTTTATATCTTTATGTTTGAAGCCTGAAATGTGGCAAAAGGTCGCAAAGTTCAAGGGGGCCGAATACTTTCGCAAGGCACTGTAGATTTTGACCCCCCTTTGTTCAGGGACACGTTATTCCATTCCTGTTAGCCACATGTCTGTGGAACTTGTTCAGTTTATGTTTCAGTTGTTGAATCTTTTTATGTTCATACAAATGTTTACACATGTTAAGTTTTCTCAAAATAAACGCAGTTGACACTGAAAGGTTGTTTCTTTTTTTTTGTTGCTGATTTGACATTGTTGGAGGTTTGTCCATAAATCTGCTCATACCAACTCTTGTCCGGTCCAGATGTGGCCTTGGATATGGCCTTGGATGTGGCATTGGGTGTGGCCTTGGATTTGGCTCCGGTAGTGGCCTTGTTCTTGCGCTGGCTTTTGCTTAGGTTGGAGTATCCTGTAAAACAGGTTTGGTTGGTATCAGAGAGAGCAAAGGCGTCTTGATCCCTGACAGATTTGTGTTGTTGACTGGTGAATGATAAAGGAGAGGGTAGAAGGCTAGGGAGTGCTACATGGAGATGCAGTTCAATTTGAAAGTAGAATTGAATGAAGGTCTTTGGTTTGTCAATAGGGAAACAAGGAGGACGAATGATCAAATTCTCTTCAAATAGTTATGTAAGTAAACCTACCTGGTTTTGAGCAGATAGTCCGTATCTGGTCGTTGCACTAGAGATTGTAATAAACATTGACTGGACACAAATAGCCGTTCCCAGTACCTTGTCATATTTATACAGTCCACTAGGTGGCTCTCCAGGGCTGAGAACGTCTGCATGGATATCTTGAATGGGTAAAGACACCATTTGCTCCTTACATAGACAACCAAACATAACCATGAAAGTGTGTGTCTTTTTTTTGTCAGGCCATAAATAATTATATATTGTCACGGGTTGTGAAGGATCATATCTAACCTAGATGATGTGAAATGTTTGGCCATTGTCAAAGCTGGGAACCAGAACCTGGACTGAATTGCATCTCTCTCTCTCTCTCTCTCTCTCTCTCTCTCTCAGGATCGCTGCGCAGCGCAGCTGGCTCGCGTGGAGCGTACCGACTTCCTGTACCCCATGTTCATCGGGGAGGTGGCTCATGTCAGTGCCGAGATCACCTACGCCTCCAAACACTCCGTGGAGGTGCAGGTCCACGTGATGTCAGAGAACATCCTCACAGGTAACCATAGCGATAGTCCATTACACGTACCTCTTCCAATAAAACGTAAAGTGTACCCTCCTTCACACTCCGTGGAGGTGCAGGCCCACGTGATGTCAGAGAACATCCTCACAGGTAACCATAGCGATAGTCCATTACGCGTACCTTTTCCAATAAAACGTAAAGTGTACCCTCCTTCACACTCCGTGGAGGTGCAGGCCCACGTGATGTCAGAGAACATCCTCACAGGTAACCATAGCGACAGTCCATTACGCGTACCTCTTTCAATAAAACGTAAAGTGTACCCTCCTTCACACTCCGTGGAGGTGCAGGCCCACGTGATGTCAGAGAACATCCTCACAGGTAACCATAGCGACAGTCCATTACGCGTACCTCTTCCAATAAAACGTAGAGTGTACCCTCCTTCATG
The DNA here is from genome assembly GCF_013265735.2 of Oncorhynchus mykiss. NCBI lineage: Eukaryota > Metazoa > Chordata > Actinopteri > Salmoniformes > Salmonidae > Oncorhynchus > Oncorhynchus mykiss. The sequence continues at coordinate 43,533,474 of NC_048573.1, forward strand.
TCGATGAATGTCATCGAATATTCAAATGTAACACTTGCTGTCTGAGAGTGTGTCTGGCCACAACACTTTTGGACGACCAATTAGCCAAATATTGTACTTTGGAATTGGCTCTGGGTGGGTTAACGAATGACCTCATTGTGTTTGGCGGTGGTCGGTCACTAGGGGGCAGCGCGGCTTAAGTCCAAGAACAAAATGGAAAGAAAATACTTCCTATTGTGTTCTCTTGGACCCAAAATGAGGGCTTGACATCAATGTCGCTTCCGTTGACAGTTTACTTCTATGATGTCATATACGTGCTCAGTCGTGAATGGTATGGTTTTGTACCAGAATAATATTACCCTGCTGACATCGTCTGCACAGCACAATCAAATGCTTCAGAATGGAAAGACTTGGTGTTCACATGTGGTGACATTCTGGTGTAGTTATTTCACTTGATATGTTGGTGCTCCAGTGGTGTGAGTGCAGTTATCGTCTTCATATCTCATGGTTACTCCTCAATGAGCTGCACACATCAATCCCCTGCCTGGTCCCCAATTCATGATTTGGCATTATGTGTGGACTAGCTACTATGTATTGGGACATTAGCTGTATATCCACATTAGCTGAATATCCACATTCATGTGCATGTTGTTGTATGTATGTAATCTTGGGCTGAGTGGACATACACTGTAGACAAATATAGACTGCTGTTAGAGGTTGGATATTGGAAGGTACACACACGGCTAAAACGCACACACACACTTATGATTCAGGTACACACACACACACACAGACTCCCCGTGGATGAAAGGAGCGAACAGCACAGTGGCACGGCCTGACATGCTCTTCTGACCCTGAAATGTCAGCTGACATGACAATGCTGCGAATGAATGGCCAAGCAGTACTCTGATCATATCTGTGACCTCAACGGAAAGCAGCAGGAGACAATCCAATGTGCATCTTGGCCAAAAAGGCTGTGGCCATTAATTGTCTTTGAAGTAAACACACAGAATAGTCATGTATGTTATGAATGTTGGTGTGTTTTGTTTGGATCCTAGCATCGCCACAATGAATACACTGGACATTCCCACTAGCATGCTAAGCTGAAATAATGTACATTTGTGTGTTTTAGTTCAAAGTAGACTCAGCGAAATGAGGCAGATGCAAAAAGTAAACAGCATATTGGGTCAATTTCCGCAACAACTAAGAGCGTTGAAGCACGAGGCTCAACTTCTCCGCTGTTTTGGTACCCTGGGTACCACGCTGTGTACAGCCTGAAGTGAACCTGTGCACATGCTCAGATGCTGTGTTTGACTGTGTGAGAGTGAAGTCCTGCATCACTCCCATCTCAATATCTGCGGTGCTGCTCATGGCAACGTCATTTCACTGAGTCTACCTTTAAGATCAATAATGGATCAGAGGAAAGAGAGAGAGAGAGAGAGAGAGAGAGAGAGAGAGAGAGAGAGATAGGGGGGGATGAGAGAGAGAGAGAGAGAGAGAGAGAGAGAGAGAGAGAGAGAAAGGGGGATGAGAGAGAGAGAAAGGGGGATGAGAGAGAGAGAGAGAGAGAGAGAGAGAGAGAGAAAGGGGGGATGAGAGAGAGAGAAAGGGGGGATGAGAGAGAGAGAGAGAGAGAGAGAGAGTGAAAGGGGGGATGAGAGAGAGAGAAAGGGGGATGAGAGAGAGAGAGAGAGAGAGAGAGTGAAAGGGGGTGAGAGAGGGAGAGAGAGAGAGGGGGGGTGAGAGAGAGCAAGAGGGAGAGAGAGGGGGGATGAGAGAGAGAGAGAGAGAGAGGGGGGGGTGAGAGAGAGAGAGAGAGAGAGAGAGAGAGAAAGGGGGATGAGAGAGAGCAAGAGAGAGGGGGATGAGAAGAGGAAACAAAAGTGTGATCCCCCAGGCGGCCGTTGCCACAGCAACAATGTTTCTCCGTGTGGCAGGAGCAGGTTGGGAGACGCGGGGGCAGAGCGATGAGGATGACAGGTGGAGAGAGAGGAGCTAGCTGCTGCTGCTGCTGCTGCTGCTCCACACTGGCACAGCCAAAGACACCCTTCAGTCAGGGTCCTTCCTGAGGGGAGGGACTATAACTAGCCATGGGGAAGTCTATTAGGTCTGTCTTATGAAATACAATGGGCTGGAGTAGGCATTTTAACAAGATTGCGCTTGTTCATTTCCATTCATTCTCTTTCCTACTGACTTTGTCCACTAAATAGAATAGAAGTATAACATTCTGAACACAAACAAATGCTAGCAATGTTTAGGATAGCAAGGTTTCTCCCTTTTGGCATGGGACATATTCTCCCTGTGTGTGTGTGTGTGTGTGTGTGTGTGTGTGTGTGTGTGTGTGTGTGTGTGTGTGTGTGTGTGTGTGTGTGTGTGTGTGTGTGTGTGTGTGTGTGTGTGTGTGTGTGTGTGTGTGTGCATGTGTGTGCATGTGTGTGTGTGTGTGTGTGTATGTATATAGGTGTGTATGTTTGTGTGTGTGTGTGTGTGTGCGTGTGTGTGTGGGCATGTATGTGGGTTTGTGTATGCATGTGTGTTAATTTGTGTGTTTGTGTATGTGTGCCACTGTGTGTGTGCTGTGCCAGTGTTTGGCCCTTTAAAGGCTCCTGCAGGCCCTCGGGGAAGAGAAGCTAACGGGAGCAGACATTATTTGCTTCTGTCCTTTCCACTCAGTGTCAGGCGTCACAAACAGCGGCCCAGTCGGCTACAGACGCTGTGTGTGTGTGTGTGTGTGTGTGTGTGTGTGTGTGTGTGTGTGTGTGTGTGTGTGAGAGAGAGAGAATGTGCGTGTGAGTGTGTACCAGGGCTTCTGTGGACACACAGAAGCCCTTGCCTCTTTATCGCTTCTACATCTATGGCTGTTTTCACCAAGTGACATTTGAGATTTCGCCCTCTTGTGCCTATTTTTTGACCATAGCCTCCCAAGCCTACTCGTCTACCTTGTACAGACCAGTTATAATTCCACAGTCCTATTCACTGATAGCAGTGTTGTGGTAAGGGTTTGATGGTTTTGTATATTCATAGAAAACTAGCCTCTATACTCTTCTTCCCTGGGTGACGGATGGACGGCTGGGTACTGGGTTGTGTGTGTTAATGTAAATGTGTGTGTGAGTGTTTTTTCTGGTGTGTGTATGTGGTGTGTGAGGGTGTGTGTGTGTATGTCTGCATGTGTGTTAATGTAAATGTGTGTGTGTTGGTACATATATGTACTGTATGTGTGAGGGGTGTGGGTGTGTCTGTGTGTGTTTGTGTGGTCACATGACTGGGCTCCCAGGTTCCTCACAAGCAGTCAGTGTGCATCTCGTCAGTGTGGCCTCACTCACACTCCCCCAGGGGAACTCTGGGTACTGTGTGCACAAGCCGTGATGATTTTCCCCGCAGGGTGGATCATCCACACACACACACACACACACACACACACACACACACACACACACACACACACACACATTTTAAATACTTTACTTGAATCCACAAATCACATTACATCAAGAAAGATTTACTCACGTCAAAGGTATTGAATACAAGGAAACTTAAGGATACAAAAAAAACACTTTATCCACAAAGCTAGGCTGCCAATAGTGGCTGAAACAGAGAAGTACCTTGCCAGTTGCTTTGCTTTTGTCTCAGACAGGCCGGCAATCTGAAGGCCACGTACCGTAAGCCTATCTACGTGGCCAAGACTGCCAAATATCAGTGCCACCAACTTGCAAGTATATCCAAGGCTGTCCAAGCGTGAAAGAGGGGCTGGTATTTAAGAAGCCTTTCAGCAAAGGCCTGCTCCATGTAACAATCAAATGAGCAACCCACTTCCAAAATGAGCACCTCCCTCTGGCCTTCACCCACAACAACAATATCTGGCGTATTTGGAACACAGGAAAAAAACACATTATCATCAACATCAAACACACTCACAATTGAGCATAATTGTCTCGCATGTAAACAGTCACATCTCAGACATCCACAGGGAGCAGAGATTTACACTGAAGTTTTCACATCAGATGTAGCCTATCCACTACCAACTCTATAGGATGTTTGGCTAAATTCTCAGACAATAAGACTAAACACAATTCCTCTAGTGAGAAATACATTGTTGTGTGAATCATTGAGCATCAATCAAATAAGCAAATGTTTACTCCGTTCAAAAAGCTGTTACTTTAGTTTAAAGTACGCTGTATGATGACTAGATTTAATCCCCCCCTAAAGTATATTTATAGTCTATCTTCCAGCCCTCTGTTCTGTTCAGCAGGCCGGCAGTTCTGCATTGGCCTTAGCTTGGCTCACTTCTATGGAAAGTCTGTGGTTTTGAACATCGGATCAAGTGTTAAACGATCCCTGCTGTCCTGTCTTTGTACTTGGAACACAGTGTTCTGAAGAGCCAGTAAAATATGTATTATTTGGGGATGGAAGGGATAGAAAGTAAGATCTTGGGGCCATCTCTTCTGGGGTTCGGATTCAGAGCGTTTAAAGTCACTAGGGATGGAAGACTTCCCTTGGAGAATTCCTAAGAATGGGATGAAGGATTGACTAGGGAAGGGGATGTGAATGTACTTTGTGCTTCAGACTAGTCAATTATAGTCTCCTCACCTAAGTGAACTCCGCATACAAATGTTGTTTGAATTAGGCCAGTCTGGGAGCAAATTTCTCTTCTTAGATTTAGCTCAATTTGAGCATCTCTTCCCCTTCAGTCCTCCAAAACAAAAACAAAGAAGAGTTTGTTTATTCCAAGGATTTTAATGACTTTGGTAGCAAGCAGGACTAAGGTAACACCGAAATCATCTTTTAGGGAGCGGTAATATGTTGACCAACAATGGTTGCATTTTGAGATCAACTGTGCGGGTGAATTTAGCGTGTATTGATGGTTTAACGAGAGATGAGCTGGCGATATTCTGGTGGCCATCGATGGTTGCAATAGGCCCGTCAAGACTACGACGTCATATCAAACATTCACTTATGCAATATTATCCATTTCAAATTTAGAGCCAGTGATCTGATAGCATTGCACTCCTCTCCCCATCGGTTCGAAAGGTCATGAATTGGAGTGGGAATCGCCTTCATTCGGATTCTTTCCCTCTTCCCTTCCCCTCCCACCCTCTCCCCTGCATTTCAGTGAAGAGGTCCAGTAGAGCTATTTATAGCCTAGTGTCAGTCTTGGTGAGCTGAGGATATGTAAATAAACCTCTGCTTCCTCATATGTGAGGGACTTCCTGGGTGGTAGAGAGCAGTGAGCTAACAAGGCCGGGTGAAGCGCGCCCGATTCTGCGCATGGTTGGCATGGCAACGCCATCTGTCTTCACAGCTATAACTTGGGCGTGAATGCAAGTTCCAAATGCAGTCTTTCTTGTCACAATTCCTCTTCCATTCAGAAGCCGCGCTACGTTTTTACAGCCTACTACTATGTGGTGTGCCGACCAAGGCTACATACAGCATGTAATGATGTGTGTGATGCTTGTTCCATTGTCACCTACTAAGTCTGCGTTTAGACAGGCAGCCCAATTCTGATATTTTTCCAATAATTGGTATTTTGACCAATCACATCTGATCTTTTCACATCAGATCTTTTTCAGAGCTGATGTGATTGGTCAAAAGACCTATTAGTGAAAAGAATATCATAATTAGGCTGCCTGTCTAAACCAAATATGTATATATACACTAGATGACTGATAGGGGGAGCTGTGTTAAAGCCACCCTGCCTCCATCTTGGCATCCCCACCAGTGTAAAACATATTTTAAAAGCTATAGAAATGTATTTGTTAATGTCCTCATTCGTTTTTGCCACATGTATTATATTACAGGCACCTTAAATGCATACTTTAAATTATATTGTGTGAACTAAATATAAGAATAACAATTTAAATTTAAGTATATTTTTGGGGATCTTACTAATGTTACTGTCCCCACTACAACAAAGAAATACTTAAATACATGTAATTTTGTCCTTGAAACATTTCTTTAAAATACTGTAGAGTTCTATTCATTCCTATGGAGGACTGCTCCTACAGGAGCAGAGTGCCAATATGGCCGACCGGTGGCGTCAAAGCCTCTCAATGGTCAATACATAGCATCAGCAATCCAGGGTTTATATACAGTGCCTTGCGAAAGTATTCGGCCCCCTTGAACTTTGCGACCTTTTGCCACATTTCAGGCTTCAAACATAAAGATATAAAACTGTATTTTTTTGTGAAGAATCAACAACAAGTGGGACACAATCATGAAGTGGAACGACATTTATTGGATATTTCAAACTTTTTTAACAAATCAAAAACTGAACAATTGGGCGTGCAAAATTATTCAGCCCCCTTAAGTTAATACTTTGTAGCCCCACCTTTTGCTGCGATTACAGCTTCAAGTCGCTTGGGGTATGTCTCTATCAGTTTTGCACATCGAGAGACTGAAATTTTTTCCCATTCCTCCTTGCAAAACAGCTCGAGCTCAGTGAGGTTGGATGGAGAGCATTTGTGAACAGCAGTTTTCAGTTCTTTCCACAGATTCTCGATTGGATTCAGGTCTGGACTTTGACTTGGCCATTCTAACACCTGGATATGTTTATTTTTGAACCATTCCATTGTAGATTTTGCTTTATGTTTTGGATCATTGTCTTGTTGGAAGACAAATCTCCGTCCCAGTCTCAGGTCTTTTGCAGACTCCATCAGGTTTTCTTCCAGAATGGTCCTGTATTTGGCCCCATCCATCTTCCCATCAATTTTAACCATCTTCCCTGTCCCTGCTGAAGAAAAGCAGGCCAAAACCATGATGCTGCCACCACCATGTTTGACAGTTGGGATGGTGTGTTCAGCTGTGTTGCTTTTACGCCAAACATAACGTTTTGCATTGTTGCCAAAAAGTTCAATTTTGGTTTCATCTGACCAGAGCACCTTCTTCCACATGTTTGGTGTGTCTCCCAGGTGGCTTGTGGCAAACTTTAAACAACACTTTTTATGGATATCTTTAAGAAATGGCTTTCTTCTTGCCACTCTTCCATAAAGGCCAGATTTGTGCAATATACGACTGATTGTTGTCCTATGGACAGAGTATCCCACCTCAGCTGTAGATCTCTGCAGTTCATCCAGAGTGATCATGGGCCTCTTGGCTGCATCTCTGATCAGTCTTCTCCTTGTATGAGCTGAAAGTTTAGAGGGACAGCCAGGTCTTGGTAGATTTGCAGTGGTCTGATACTCCTTCCATTTCAATATTATCGCTTGCACAGTGCTCCTTGGGATGTTTAAAGCTTGGGAAATCTTTTTGTATCCAAATCCAGCTTTAAACTTCTTCACAACAGTATCTCGGACCTGCCTGGTGTGTTCCTTGTTCTTCATGATGCTCTCTGCGCTTTTAACGGACCTCTGAGACTATCACAGTGCAGGTGCATTTATACGGAGACATGATTACACACAGGTGGATTTTATTTATCATCATTAGTCATTTAGGTCAACATTGGATCATTCAGAGATCCTCACTGAACTTCTGGAGAGAGTTTGCTGCACTGAAAGTAAAGGGGCTGAATAATTTTGCACGCCCAATTTTTCAGTTTTTGATTTGTTAAAAAAGTTTGAAATATCCAATAAATGTCGTTCCACTTCATGATTGTGTCCCACTTGTTGTTGATTCTTCACAAAAAAATACAGTTTTATATCTTTATGTTTGAAGCCTGAAATGTGGCAAAAGGTCGCAAAGTTCAAGGGGGCCGAATACTTTCTAAAGGCACTGTAGTCTGCCAAATCGGAGGCAGTAAGGATACCAGGGATGTTATGTTGATAAGTGTGTGAATTAGACCATTTTCCTGTCCTGCTAAGCATTCAAAATGTAACGAGTACGTATGGGTGTCAGGGAAAATGTATGGAGTAAAAAGTACATCATTTTCTTTAGGAATGTAGTGAAGTAAAAGTAAAAGATGTCAAATATATAAATAGTAAAGTAAAGTACAGATACCCCCCAAAAACTACTAAGTAGTACTTTCAAGTATTTTTACTTAAGTACTTTACACCACTGAACATGAGGTGATGGTGGGGGATGAATGGCACGACAATGGGCCTCAGGATCTGGTCATGGTATCTCTATGCATTCACAATGCCATCGATAAAATGCAATTGAGTTCATTGTCTGTAGCTTATGCCTGCCCATACCATAACCTCACCGCCACCATGGGGCACACAACATCTGTCATCTGCCCGGGACAGTTGAAACCTGGATTTATCCGTGAAGAGCACACTTCTACAGCGTGCCAGTGGCCATCGAAGGTCTGTTACGTCTGTTACGAGTCTGTTACGATGCCAAACTGTAGTCAGGTCAAGACCCCGATGAGGACGAAGAGCACGCAGATGAGCTTACCTGAGACGGTTTCTTACAGTTTGTGCAGAAATTCTTTGTTTGCGCAAACCCACAGTTTCATCAGCTGTCCGGGTCGCTGGTTGGTATCAGACGATCCTGCAGGTGAAGAAACCGGATGTGGAGGTCCTGGGCTGGTGTGGTTACACGTGGTCTATGGTTGTAAGGCCGATAACATAAAATTCTCTGGCAACAGCTCTGGTGGAAATTTCTGCAGTCAGCATGCCAATTGCACACTCCCTCAAAACTTGAGACATCTGTGGCACTGTGTTGTGTGACAAAACTGCACATTTTAGAGTGGCCTTTTATTCTCCCCAGCACAAGGTGCACCTGTGTAATGATCATGCTCTTTAATTAGCTTTTTGATATGCCACACCTGTCAGGTGGATGGATTATCTTGGCAAATGAGAAATGCTCACTAACAGGGATGTAAACAAATTTGTACACAACATTTGAGAGAGAAATACGCTTTATGTGCGTATGGAAAATTTCAGGGATCTTTTATTTCAGCTCGTGAAACATGGGACCTTTACATGTTGCGTTTATATTTTTATTCAGTATATAAGATGATGGGAATTAGTAGAACATCATTTGTTTCAGTGTGATGTAGTGCACAATATGCAGCACAGTTCATATCTATGCTGTCTATATCTGGACAGATCACATATGACATCACTATGCAATTGGGAGGTCGTCATGACAACAGTCTGGGTGATAATAATGAAGCCTCCCTGTATGTCAATGTACCCTTGCTTCTGCTAAGACGTCCTGTTTTTTATTGCACGGGAGTTCACGTGCCCCTGATAACGCAGTAAGGATAATGATCAACTTCATGGGTAAAGCGCTTTTCAAACGTTACGCTCAAAGTGCTACATATGAAGGTAATCAATAATGATGTTAATAACCCAAAAGACATTCTGCTCTTCTGTTGCACTCTGCATATGTGTTCCCTGATCGGATTGAATTCCGACCTGAGTTAATTAGGTTGCATGGCCAGGAGCGATGTAATATGAAGAGTGGGTTTTCTTGATCTTTGCATACCTCACCTACACTTTCCTCTGTGCATCCGTTGTGTACAACAAAAAGTCACCCCCCCCCCCCCCCACACACACACACACACACACACAAAAACACGCTCGCAGTTAGTCAGCGAAGAACTGAAAATACCTCATCAAGAAGGAGCTGATATCGCCATGACAACGCCACTGCCTGACGACGGGAAGCGGTGCAATTTGATACCTGAATATTTTTGTGTCGAGACACTTGAGAGATCGACGCACTTAACTTTCTCATTCATTTCTCGCTGGTTTCATTTCAACCAATGGGATTTGGGGACCCTGGCTGTGCAGGTCACATAGGGTTTGGTCATACTTGGGATGAAACAAGGTTTCTGCAAAGTCTCATAGATTTCCTCTGTTCATGTTTTGAAAGAAGACAAGTGTTGTCTCACTTTCAGCAAATGCCACATTTGTTTACTCTGCAAAAATACCCGGAAAGGGAAGGAAACTGACATTCAGCCAAAGAATTTACAAAGGTTGCTGTAGTGGGCCTCTCGAGTGGCGCAGCGCTCTAAGGCACTACATCACAGTGCTGCGGCATCACTACAGCCTGGGTTTCAATCTTTCTTGGCAGATTTGAGTCTTATTGTTGATATTGTGTTTGATAATGTCAAATTGCTGATTGCACCTTTCAGTCGCTGCAGATGTTTGAAGAACTGGGGGGGGGGGGGGGCATGAAATGCTATGTCATAGTAAACTCATGTTCACTTTCACAGGGGCTACGAAGATGACCAACCGGGCTGCGCTCTGGTATGTCCCCTTCTCTCTGGAAGACGTGGACAATGTCACGGAGGTGCCTCCCATCAAGGTGGGTCAATGCACAGAGAAGGATGAAGTTGACCCTAGACACGGATCTATGGTTAGTTCAGCATTTCCCTCACATGATGGTTACCGTGCACGTGTCCCTTCTAGTATGCCAGCCCGGGGCAGGAGGAGGAGGGGAAGAAGCGCTACGAAGCTCAGAAGATGGAGAGACTAGAGACGAAGGAGAGGAACGGAGAGCTGCTCATACCTGTGTCTGCCCCGGGTAAACACCACTTACCCCTATTGCTGACCTCTGACCTCTAGGACTTATGGGATTTATCTCCTCCATACGATCTAAACCCTAAGGGTTGGATAGAGGGCACGTTTGCCATAATGGCAAAGATAGAATTAGATAGAGGGCACACACCCTATGTCTAAATCGGAGCAGTAGTGTAGATATCACCCATTAGAAGCAAGTATGTTTAGCCTTGGGGTTAAAAGCTTTGGGTTAGTAAAAAGGGACTCATGCGAAGGTTGCTGGTTTGAATCACCAAGCCCACTGGGTGAAAATCTGTGCATGTGTCCTTGAGCAAGGCACTTAGCTCTAATTGCGCCTGTAAGTTGCTCTAGATAAGAGCATCTGGTCAATGACAAAAATGTAAAATTGCTGTGTTTGAGAACCGTGTTTGAATTCCCTCTAGTTGTAAACTAAATGAATGTAAAAGGGTGATGGCTCAGTTGGTTTGGCCATGGTGCTTCTGCCTTTCTCGTCACAAAGTAGTTACCAGTTGTATTTGATGTAGGCGCCGGAAAGTATAAATTTTTATCACATAAATCACTCTTACCCTAGTAAATCAGTAAAGATCAGTTGAAGTGCCAGCTTAAACCGAAGTAGTACAAAGTATGGTATAATTTCGATAGTGTGTGTATTACTGGTGAACAGCTGATCTGACAGTAAAATAGTGGGTAAAATAGCATGTTGTTTTTCTTTCTCCATCTAATTTTGATTTTCCTGGTTCGTTTGACCTGCTGCAGACAGAACAACAAAAGGTACGTCGGTATGGATTTTTAAAAGACTAAAGACTGCATGCATGTCAGCACAGAGATATTGGGATGGATGGATGGAATTGTTCCATCCTTGAACGCTTCGCAAAGTATTCCTGGTTATTCCCTGATTTATTTGAGTAATACCGAGGCCATTTAACTGTCTCAATACTTATATTTCAACCCTGTTTTTTTCTGTCTGTGTGTGCGTGTGTGTGCGCGTGTGTGTGTGTGTGTGTGTGTGTGCGTTGCAGAGCCCTATACGGTCGGCTTTAGCCAGTCCAGTCTGATCCATCTGGTGGGGCCTTCAGACTGCACGCTGCATGGCTTCGTACACGGAGGTGAGTAAATCCGCTCGATCACTTCTCGTGTGTGTGTGTGTCATTCAACAGATTTTGAAATGGTTTGTACATTCCGGATAGAGAGTAAGGAAGGGAGAGACAGAGAGGCAGCAGCATCCAGCCAGGAGGTCTTATGTAATCACGACAGTGCTAGCATCCTCAGCAGCGTTCTCTGCATAGCGTCCTTAATGAGCCACTCCATGTGAGCGAGGAGGGAAGCATGAAAAGGGCACAAACTGCATTCTAAATGGCCACCGCCGCTTGTTCCTCATTTGCCTCTTAATTGGACACATTCCTCAGTGGGTCCAAATTAAAAAGTCAGACATTTCACATCAGCCTCTTAACTGTGTCTTCCCCCTCTCTCTGCCCCCCACGTCTCTGTACTCTCTCTCTCTCTCCTCTCTCTGCTGTTATGTATCATTTCCTTTCTTCCCTTGTCTCTCTTTCTCTCTCCTCCTTTTTGTTTATTTCTTCGTTCCCTCTGTAGCGAAATGTAATATTGTCGCACAACAACAACATTGACCTGACACATTATCACTGTGTCACGTTCACGATCAGTCAGACCTTTTCAAATCTGCTGCTGCTTAAAGAGATTGAAACTTCAAAGGACTGCAAGTGAATGCAGGTTTTTTTGTTGTTTTGCCCAGTATCTGTAAAATCTGATATTCAACACCATCTCCGGCCATCTGTAGAAGGTAAACACAGAACTTTTCCCGTGCGCTGATCTGTATTTCTCTCCGATGGCCATTCTTCTGGTAATGAGCACATCACAGATGAGGAGCAACAGGGTTCCCAGGCCGCCAGTTATCGATCGCTCATCATACACAGCTAAAGTCCTCGTGGGCCATTTTACCCCTCTCGCTCTCTCCCTCCCTCCCTCTTTTCATATAATGAAGGTTTTCTCTTTCATCGTATCTCTGGCAGGATTTCCATGCTAGACAGGCCGGGGATGGTCCTATGGAGTGTTGTTGGGAATACCAATAAGCTTGCCTGCAGGGTTGAATAGTACAGTGGTTGAAGCCAATGCCTGATGCAGGGTTTTAAAGTTAGTACTGTGCTAGGAGAGCCTTGGAATGCAGTGTGTGTGTGTGTGTGTGTGTGTGTGTGTGTGTGTGTGTGTGTGTGTGTGTGTGTGTGTGTGTGTGTGTGTGTGTGTGTGTGTGTGTGTGTGTGTGTGTGTGTGTGTGTGTGTGTGTGTGTGTGTGTGTGTGTGTGTGTGTGTGTGTGTGTGTGTGTGTGTGTGTGTGTGTGTGTGAGTGTGTGTATGTGTAGGACTGTACGTGTGTGTGTATGTTTTTGTCTGAAGAATCTTGTTGCTTTCTGAACAAAATAAACTATTGAAACACAGTATTTAAGTTAACTATCTAAAAAAATATATATATATTTTGATTGCGCAGCATCTTTAATGACTGATTTCTAATGACTCAGGAGCTGCGTCCAGGGCAGATGAATCACCATTGATTTCAGTGAAAGTGAATAGATGGATGGGAGCACAAAGCTCTCAGGCAGTGAGAGGGGGGCCTAAGGGGTCCATCCATGACAGAGTGGAGTCTGGACTTCAGAAGTCCTTCAAACTAGGCCAGCCCAGGGAGCCGTGACTGTGTCTCCCCCTCACAGCCAAACTGGATGTCACAGCCACAGTTTACATGGTCAAGGACAAGTGCCTCATCAAAAGGTTTTTCTGGGTAGGCGGACACCGCCCCTAGACCTAGATGCTGATCTTAGATCAGCTAATGGATTAAGTTAGGAATTGGGTAGGGGAAGCTGATCCTGTGCTTAAGAACAACTTCCATCTGCAGTGCATAGCCTGGACTCTCCACACTAGAGTGCTGCTGAATTCCCTTTCTCTGTTTCGCCAAAGTGTGTATCCATTCACTCCCAACCTCAGAGGTTTAAAAGAGATGGACTGGTGTAAATAAGGTGAACATTTCTTCTCTAGCCCATGTTCAGACCAATCCAATGTTCCTTGAGGGCTAACTCAGCTGGTGTGAGGAAAGAAAGAGGATATCGCTCCCTGGCAACCATCATTCATTCTCACTCACTCACTCACTCACTCACTCACTCACTCTCGCTCTCGCTCTCACTAGCTCTCTCCTTGTGTTGTTAGGAAGCTTTCCACGTGTTTCCATGGAAACAGCTGTTGACTGCAACAGGCTTTGAGATCATGACAGTGATTAAACAATAGACAGATGAAAAAACATGAGTGATTCAAAGGTTTTGTCGTTTAATTTCAGAATTGTTTGGCATGTTGGAGCATTCATCAATCAGATGTAGTCCTGCCGTCTAACGGGGCCATGGTGTGTGTGTGTGTGTGTGTGTGTGTGTGTGTGTGTGTATATATATATTTGTGTGGGTGTGTGTGCTTATCAATCAATTCAATTCATTTCTGCTTCAATTCAAGCTGATACAGAAACTAACAAAACACATTGACCTGCCGCATCACCAACATGACGGGTGCACACACACACACACACACACTGTCATTTACTGTAAGTGTTAATCAACTTAACACCAGCCTTGGCTTGCTTGAGTGCTAAAGTCAGTCTGTCTGTTATAAAAGTGTCTCTTAAATTTTCAGAACGTAAATAAACCAATAGTATATATGTATATGTTTGTTGGTCAAATCACTGTTAACACATCTATCCAAGCGTTGTTTGTCCCTCCTTTTTACTCTCCTTATCCCACTGAAACTTTGAAGCCATTTCTAGTATCGTGACACTGTTTCCTGCCAGCCCTTGATCAGCCGAAGCAATTTTTATGGTAACCATGACAGCGCCCACTTGCTATTTGTAGAATACAGCACCCACTTGTTATCTGTGCCCAGTGGGAAGTTGTTTATGTAGGAAACAGCTGCAAACTCTAAAACAGAAGACAAATATACATAAAATATGTGGCTTTTCAGGACCTCGGGAGCTACTTGCGAAAACATTAACGGGACCTGTTTCTATGGTAACACCTCATTAGGAGGCAGGTTGAGCCATTTGATTATAGCACTCGCTGCGGAGAGAACGAGAAACACAGAGAGAGAGAAAGAGTGAGAGAGAGATTTTATTTACCCCCGTCCGTAGGGGAGTGCTGTGTTTTTTTTTTTTTATAACTAAGCATCCTGGGGAGGCCATGAATGTGGGCACGGCTGATGGGAGACGAGCGAGCACCTTGGCGCTGCCCAGATCTCCCTTTGTTATCCTAAAGCCTGGGTTTCAACTCAGAGTATGCTATTCTGTTCTTCTGAAACAGACTACATTTTCTTCAAATCATGTTTCTTTAGACCTGTCTAAAATAAATAATGGATTCATTGTGAAGGTGCAGGCTATATGGATTTATTAGACTTTTTTAAAATGTAGATGTTCCAAAGGTCTACATCAGTGGCTTGTAGGCTATGTGTAGAAGCCAGGAGATGCTAAATGTGTTTATGTTAATTAATGGTGTCAATTACCGTGAGACCGGCAGTTATTTGCTTGACAATCACCAGCTGACAAAATTTTGTGACCTCCACAGCCCTAGTCGGGGGTCAATCCAAAGAGAGGCCAGTCGTATCTCAACAAGCTCCGTCCCCCTTCTCGTCTGTTGCCATATTTTGAAATATACAGTCGAGACACTGACCTCTTACACATTCCCTCCCTTGAGCAAGGCAGTTAACCCCCAACAACAACTGCTTGCCGGGCGCCGATGACGTGGACATCGATTAAGCCAGCCCCTGCACCTCTCTGATTCAAAGGGGTTGGGTTAAATGCGGAAGACATATTTCGGTTGTATGCAATCACTTGTGCAACTGACTAGGTATCCCCCTTTCCTTTCCCTTTTCATTGTAGATGGGTTTTCTCTCCATTTGAAAGATATTTCCTGTCGGTTGGTTTGGAGAGGAGGTATAAACTCATGATGTGTCTCCAGGCGCAGGGCTTTTTCAAGCTAAACGATGGGAGGTGCTAGTGTTAGCCATTAGCATTAGTGATAACATAGTGTTAGCCATTAGCATTAGTGATAACATAATATAGTGTTAGCACATTAGATATATTTCGGCGTAGGAAGAAATACCAGGGAATAACAAACACCATGACATTAAACTGTCATATACAGCGTATAATCCCATTTGCAGCATCTCTCGACTCCAACAGATTTGACTTCGCCATTTTGAATTCCTTGATAACACTGTCATTTCCAGGACTGTAACATTCTAATAAATGTTGAATAAAGGCAGAGAGAGACTTCATTGCCTAAAGCCAAAGGCACCAATGCATGTAGGAAAATAAACAGTGCGTATTTTGAGAGAAAAACACTAAGTTTGTTCTGGTTTATATCCAGTTCTGTTTACATTCAGTTCTGATTAATGGCTCGCAAGAGGGTCTCTAGGAAGTGGTAGCAGTGAGCAGCAGCAGCAGGGCGGCTGCATGCACAGACACGATTTCCGACAGCTCCTGAATATATGCTAGTGGCATTTCCCTAGACTCTGAAAATTCAATCCGAGGTGAGATCCCATCAATTTTCACATGGGGCTGAGAGGGGGAAAAAAAACAATGCAGTGTCTCATGATGCTTCATCACACACACGGCCATTGACAATGAGCCTACACCGATGGATAATAACTTCCCCTGTCCACACACTGAGAGCACGCTGGCTGCTGTCACATTTTTAGATGCACAACCACATCAAATGGGAGAAACAAGGGAAATAAGGAAGCTGGGCAGGGAATTTTTTTTTCCAGAGGGCAGCTTCCTGCAGTCTTCCATTGTGAAGATGAGGGAGGTGAGAACGTAAAGGATGCGATTGCCTCCCCTGTAAATGGCCTTCCACATACTGTCTGTTTTTACGGCATGTATTGAGGCCCCTTCTTAGTCAGGTCTCCCTTGATAAAGATGTCCTTCCTCAATGGGACTTCCTGGTTCAATAAAGGTTAAATATAATTGAAAAAATGGGTTACTTTTACACCTGTATGCCATCAAACCTATTCCAGAGCCATAGCACTGGTCTAGTATACAGTTTGGAGGTAGCCGTGTTGCCTATAGGCTCAACACTTGCAACATTCATCTTTTTTTACCATTCCAAAACGACCATTAAGCCCCATTCATGACTATCTACAGTATGTCTGTGCAACGTGCAACCTCATGCAGGCAAGTTAAAGCACACTGCAGCACGTCAGCAGGCTGCTAGTATCAGTAGTATCAACCTCATAAAATGAGTTCTCTCAGCTTTAACATACCCACGCCTCAAAGTTGTAGCATAGATCATAGTGAGCAAAAACGTATCTTTGTATTTTTGCTGAACTTATAGCTCTCTTTGATCTCCAGCACCTGCTCAAAGCCACTGGATGTGTGCATGTTTCTATCTTATGGCTACTATCCTAGAACCCCGTGCTTACGTTTCCTCAGCAAGAGAAGCATTGAGAGTGACGGGCATTCATGTCTGGTACTGTATTACATAAGCAATCTCAAATGTGGCTTTGCATCTTTCCCAGCACTTAAGATGCTACCAGCATAATGACTACATTTGGCCTCGTCTAAATGTCTGGTACTTCGCAGAGAAAATGAGCTGTGCCGTCTCACTACGTAATAAATTCTGATTGCAAGATACAATCTTGAAGTTCTGATCGTTGTAATTAGGTCTTCATCAGAACTGTGTGTGTGTGTCTGTGTGTTTGTGGGTATGCGTGTCTAGGTCTGTGCATCAGTAGGTGTGAATAGGCAATTTATTGTCATAGAGCTCTCTGGCACAGGGGGAACGAATCAAGGGTTCTGCAGCGTTTACTATCTTCCTGTCAGCGCTGACACCTCTGGTCGGCATCAATCTCTGGCTGTGGCCATGAAGGGCATGATTGGACAGTCTGCCAGCCCTCATACATCACATCCTGTCTCCACACAGGAAATCCATCCCCCTTCCCCTTATCTCGGTGCACTCTCAGCCGACAGCAATCTGGCATCATCATCAGCGATGGATGTACAGTACAAACCCTCCTAACTCTCTATTTTGCTGTACATCTCTCTCTTTCTCTATCGCTCTCTCTCTTTTTCACTTTCTCTCTCTCTTTTTCACTTTCTCTCTCGCTCTCTCTGTCTATGCAACCGAGATGCGCACCACTGATTTTGAGGCTCCAAATCGATATCAGAGATCATGCATTTGATTAGAATGGACTGAAACAAATGCAGTTGTTCCATTTTCTTACTAGGCCCAATGCCAGTCTTCCATTTTGACATTCCTAGTGCCTCCTCTTCATGAGCTAATTGTCAATACATTGTGAAAAAGGGGGGAAAAGTGATTAAATAGTCTGAAAAATAGACTGCAAAGTAGGTCATGTTCTTATGGCCCTGAAACTGATCAATGCCGAATATGAAAGACAGAATACTTTTATTGATATACTGTGGGGGAAATTATATTATAGGAAAGATTTGATTTAATGACAACATAGGAGTCACATGCTATCTGGTCTCCCCAGGTGTGACAATGAAACTGATGGACGAGGTGGCCGGAATCGTGGCGGCCCGACACTGCAAGACCAACATAGTCACCGCCTCTGTGGATGCCATCAACTTCCATCGCAAGATCATGAAAGGTATGGAAATAGTAAACGGACTGTTGTCCGTACGGGTGTCCCTCAGATCTTAGTCCTTGGTCCCCTCCGATTTACTACAAGCAATGTAGAACAAAATGTGTCAATACTAAATAATATACAGTACATACTGCATAATTACAGGTAATTCACTTGATTGGAGATTTACTTACAGCTTTATATTAAATATATTTGATTTATTCACACGTTTGCTAGCATGACTGCTGTGGTGCAACGGTACAGTACGTCCCAGCTACTTTCATGGCGCTCCTTCTAGTGTAGGCTAACCTGCTAACTGATGATTAACAGCTTCAGAACACACCATTACCTGAGAATGTGTCAAATCCAACTGCCTTCATTTTTCAACCTTCGACAAGCAGCGTGTTGCATGTGGATTAGCTAACCTGTGTCACATTTGAGCTTATCAATACCAGCCACTTTTGTTTTTTACCTTATTTTCCATTTACATTATTCCTGGCTAGGCTAATATTGCCTATTTCTCTAGTGCGAGGATATAAATCATTGATGGCAATCCATTACTTCCTGTTTCCTTACCTGGATGTCAATACAGTGAATAATTTATTCTCTGCTAGAGCCATTCCATGACACCGTTGACCCATATGCCATGTCACAGTCTTGGCTCAACAGCAATTACCCATCTGAAACTCCAGACCTGCCTTAGTCTATCTGTGTGATGTGAACTTGACAGAGCTTTTACAATTTGTGAATCTTTAATAAACCGTGTTTAACTTGAAACCTATAAAACCATCACCGGTGTTATCATTCCAGGGTTTATTTGGTTGTTTAGTTGTACAGGCTCATGCTTTTAGAGATGGGTTTTGTTCTCAACAAAAGTTTCTTCATCATGTACAGTGGGGCAAAAAAGTATTTAGTCAGCCACCAATTGTGCAAGTTTTCCCTCTTAAAAAGATGAGAGAGGCCTGTAATTTTCATCATAGGTACACTTAAACTATGACAGACAAAAGAGAAAAAAAAGAGAGAAAAAAATTCCAGAAAATCACATTGTAGGATTTTGAATGAATTTATTTGCAAATTATGGTGGAAAATAAGTATTTGGTCACCTACAAACAAGCAAGATTTATGGCTCTCACAGACCTGTAACTTCTTCTTTAAGAGGCTCCTCTATCCTCCACTCGTTACCTGTATTAATGGCACCTGTTTGAACTTGTTATCAGTATAAAAGACACCTGTCCACAACCTCAAACAGTCACACTCCAAACTCCACTATGGCCAAGACCAAAGGGCTGTCAAATGACACCAGAAACAAAATTGTAGACCTGCACCAGGCTGGGAAGACTGAATCTGTAATAGGTAAGCAGCTTGGTTTGAAGAAATCAACTGTAGGAGCAATTATTAGGAAATGGAAGACATACAAGACCACTGATAATCTCCCTCGATCTGGGGCTCCACGCAAGATCTCACCCCGTGGGGTCAAAATTATCACAAGAACGGTGAGCAAAAATCCCAGAACCACACAGGGGGACCTAGTGAATGACCTGCAGAGAGCTGGGACCAAAGTAACAAAGCCTACCATTAGTAACACACTATGCCGCCAGGGACTCAAATCCTGCAGTGCCAGACGTGTCCCCCTGCTTAAGCCAGTACATGTCCAGGCCCGTCTGAAGTTTGCTAGAGAGCATTTGGATGATCCAGAAGAAGATTGGGAGAATGTCAAATGGTCAGATGAAACCAAAATATAACTTTTTTGTAAAAACTCAACTCGTCGTGTTTGGAGGACAAAGAATGCTGAGTTGCATCCAAAGAACACCATACCCACTGTGAAGCATGGGGGTGGAAACATCATGCTTTGGGGCTGTTTTTCTGCAAAGGGACCAGGACGACTGATCCGTGTAAAGGAAAAAATGAATAGGGCCATGTATCATGAGATTTTGAGTGAAAACCTTCCATCAGCAAGGGCATTGAAAATGAAACGTGGCTGGGTCTTTCAGCATGACAATGATCCCAAACACACCGCCTGGGCAACGAAGGAGTGGCTTCGTAAGAAGCATTTCAAGGTCCTGGAGTGGCCTAGCCAGTCTCCAGATCTCAACCCCATAGAAAATCTTTGGAGGGAGTTGAAAGTCCATGTTGCCCAGCAACAGCCCCAAAACATCACTGCTCTAGAGGAGATCTGCATGGAGGAATGGGCCAAAATACCAGCAACAGTGTGTGAAAACCTTGTGAAGACTTACAGAAAACGTTTGACCTCTGTCATTGCCAACAAAGGGTATATAACAAAGTATTGAGATAAACTTTTGTTATTGACCAAATACTTATTTTCCCCCATAATTTGCAAATAAATTCATAAAAAATCCTACAATGTAATTTTCTGCATTTTTCCCCCTCCTTTTGTCTGTCATAGTTGAAGTGTACCTATGATGAAAATTACAGGCCTCTCTCATCTTTTTAAGTGGGAGAACTTGCACAATTGGTGGCTGACTAAATACTTTTTTGCCCCACTGTATCTCATGGAAGCCATGTTACTTGATGAGGTGCATTTGATGAGAGGCGGCAGGTGGTTAGAGCGTTGGGCCAGTAACCGGAAGGTTGCTTGGATCGAATCCCCGAGCTGACAAGGTAAAAATCTGTCATTCTGCCCCTGAACAAGGAAGTTCACCCACTGTTCCCCAGTAGGCTGTCATTGTAAATAAGAATTTGTTCTTAACTGACTTGCCTAGTAAAATAAATACCATTTTGATTTCATGGATGGAAGGAGCTGACAGTTGGTTATGTGGTAAGTACTAGCCCTTAGAAGCCAAGCAATTGTCTGAATTTCTTGCCAAGATTTGGAAAACCGTAGCCGTTAGAGGCTGAGCAATGAGCACTAAAGTTGTTGTGTTATGACATGATCCAGATACACAGTGCTGTATTTATTCCAGTAATGCCAGTGTTATGGTTGTCATCCAGCACGGTGTTCCCATCCCACCATGTAGGGATCAGTAGGAGACCACCATAGAGGTATGTGGTCTGTTAGCATTAAGAGAGTGTAGTCGATAATGGTGCCTCTCTGCATCTCATCCATCAAGAGTGGACAGGCCCACTTAGACCTCTCAGATAGACACCTCAGACAAAAACGCAATCAATACTGTCACTGACTCAGCTGCCTTGGCAGCATCTTGCGTAAACCAATGCGTTCGGGCCGTGTGATCGCTGTTGAATAAACGCACCGGTGAATACACACACAGGATGCAACCGTTTGTCTTTTTAGAGAACATTGACAATACGGGAGAGTCAAACAGGATGCTAGTGCATCAGGAATATGTTGTGGTTCAGCACAGAATGCTGGTCATCTCTTCAACCTGTCAACCCACACAAGGTAGGGGGGGGGTGTTTCCGCTTATCGGCGATGGAAAAAGACTGTATAAACCGGTATGCTTTGAAAGCGGCAGCTTTCAGCTGATTGGTCTATGAGTTGTGGGTGGTCCCACCAATGTCTAACACATGTTCCCTTGGCCTACTCTCTGCACCCACACAATTAATGATGTGTTTATACAGGACTTTGACTTATGGTGTACAATGTTTTTGGTCTGAAAAACAGCACTTGAACTCCGTTGCAAAAACACCCTAATACTCAAATGTTTGTAGCAGGAATGACCTTGTATTTTTTACTATGTCAGTGTCAAGGCTGTGAATATATATGTGTTACTTGCGATGTATGCGTTACCTGCTCATTTTGAAATGCAATGAGCAGTATATAGGGCGTATGACACCTGAAGATTTTATGTGAATATTCCCTTGACACGTGGGGGCATGCAGGCTTACCTTCCTAGCAGGAGATGGGAGATGGGTGAGAGTAAGTGACTTGTTCTCTACGTAGTCAGTTTCCTGGTCTGATGTATCCCATCTGGCAGTCCGTTTTGCGGCTGTAGAGGAGTTTGAGGCAGCGGTTCAATTTGTTTCTCTGCACCTCATCCATCACCCTGAATGTGTCGGGGAGAGAGAGAGAGAGAGAGAGACAGAGAGAGAGAGAGAGAGATAGAGAGAGAGGCCGCATAGGGAAGACAGATCAAATTCAATAAGGTAAATGGTGGATTTAAAGATCACTCTCACTACCATGTATCACATGGTTTGACTGAGCCCTTAATGTGCCCCCCCAGTTGCCTTTTCACCTCATTTAACACCTGATATATGTAACAAAAGGCTAATCTCAATAGGTAGTCCAGGTAAATCATGACATCACAAGTGGGGGGAGGGGCCTTTCCTGTTTTGTTCTCTATTGCTCCTCTATTGTTCCTCAAGCAAGGGGGGGGCGATGACATCAGGGATTCCCATCAGACCATCTCCCTGAATGCCTTACTCCTGGTTTGCAGTTGTGTCTAAAAAACACTATTTTGCTTATTTATTTTTTTTACCCTTTTGTTTGTGTACTTTACTGTATTCATACTTGGGATATTGCTTTTCAACAGTAAAAGTTTGAAAATCGCTGGAGGAAGTCTTTAAACAAGTAGCAGTGCACTCTTCCACACAGCGCCGAGACTCCAACCTACTTTTCCCTGTAAATGGAAACTAATGGTTTAATCCCATAAGAGTCTAAATCCTGTCTAAACCGGGACTGGGGGTACTACTAAGCTAAACTCAGCAAAAAAAGAAACGTCCCCTTTTCAGGGCCCTGTCTTTCAAAGATAATTCGTAAAAATCCAAATAACTTCACAGATCTTCATTGTAAAGGGTTTTAACACTGTTTCCCATGGTTGTTCAATGAACCATTAACAATTAATGAACCAGTGGAGCAGTCGTTAAGACACTAACAGCTTACAGACGGTAGACAATTAAGATCATAGTTATGAAAACTTAGGACACTAAAGAGGCCTTTCTACTGACTCTGAAAAACACCAAAAGAAAGATGCCCAGGGTCCCTGCTCATCTGCGTAAATGTGCCTTAGGCATGCTGCAAGGAGGCATGAGGACTGCAGATGTGGCCAGGGCAATAAATTGCAATGTCCGCACTGTGAGATGCCTAAGACAGCGCTACAGGGAGACAGGACGGACAGCTGATCGTCCTCGCAGTGGCAGACCACATCTAACAACATCTGCACAGGGTCGGTACATCAGAACATCATACCTGCGGGACAGGTACAGGATGGCAACAATAATTGCCCGAGTTACAGCAGGAACGCACAATCCCTCCATCAGTGCTCAGACTTTCCGCAATAGGCTGAGAGAGGCTGGACTAAGGGCTTGTAGGCCTGTTGTAAGGCAGGTCCTCACCAGACATCCATCATCATCGGACTGAGCTTGTTGTCATTGCAAGCAATCTCAATGCTGTGCGTTACAGGGAAGACATCCTCCTCCCTCATGTGGTACCCTTCCTGCAGGCTCATCCTGACATGACCCTCCAGCATGACAATGCCACGAGCCATACTGCTCGTTCTGTGCATGATTTCCTGCAAGACAAGAATGTCAGTGTTCTGCCATGGCCAGCGCAGAGCCCGGATCTCAATCCTATTGAGCACGTCTGGGACCTGTTGAATCGGAGGGTGAGGGCTAGGGCCATTCCCTTCAGAAATGTACAGCAACTTACAGATGCCTTGGTGGAAGAGTGGGGTAACATCTCACAGCAAGAACAGGCAAATCTGGTGCAGTCCATGAGGAGGAGATGCACTGCAGTACTTAATGCAGCTGGTGGCTACACCAGATACTGACTGTTACTTTTGATTTTGACCCCCCCTTTGTTTAGGGACACATTATTAAATTTCTGTTAGTCACATGTCTGTGGAACTTGTTCAGTTTGTGTCTCAGTTGTTGAATCTTGTTATGTTCATACAAATATTTACACATGTTAAGTTTACTGAAAATAAACGCAGTTGACAGTGAGAGGACGTTTCTTTTTTTGATTTGTTTATATGGAATTGTTTTAAAAAGGTCGTACCAAGGATTATTTTGCTATTTGATTTAGAATTTTAACACCCCTTGAATTATAAAAAAATATATATTAAAAAGTATTTGATGTTATACAAGCGCATTGAATAACAAATTCACTACACGGAACAACAGATAGTCTCTCCCAAAAAAATCGAAAGGAAGTTTGTTCTGAAGTGTCTATCCTATATCTGAGCGATATAAGAAAGATCCGGAAACATTATTAGTATAGCTTTTTTTGTACATGTATTTAACCTCTTATTGTTGTTACTAAACAGTCTCCATATAAACTGCGATTCATTTTTTAGACTGGTACCGGGGGACCTTGAGACGAGTCTTGTGAGGCCTACA
This sequence comes from Oncorhynchus mykiss, assembly GCF_013265735.2. Taxonomy (NCBI): domain Eukaryota; kingdom Metazoa; phylum Chordata; class Actinopteri; order Salmoniformes; family Salmonidae; genus Oncorhynchus; species Oncorhynchus mykiss. The sequence goes on from NC_048573.1 coordinate 43,557,737, forward strand.
ACCGACATGTACGTGTTCATGAGAGTTTCACCTTCACACATAGGGGTCATATTCGTGTTTAGGCTAAACTGTTTGGGCGCTACAGACAATTTTGTGAGGAGGCCGATTTTCGTGTTGTGTCATGGTCTGACAAACACCACTCTTAACTCTGTGACCTTTCACCCCAGATGCGGAACTGTTACGTCGGCGGATGCGGTGGATTGAGACGCAGATATCTCTAACTTTAAACAGAGAGATTTTGACGGGGGTGTTTTTATGACGCTAATTCGATTTCTGCAGGGGCGCGGACATTGATCTTAGGGGGTTGAAGGGTTTCATTGGGCTATTACTGGACTACTTTTGTGTTTGTCACACTGTTTTTGTACAGACTAGAATCAGGACCATTTGGAAGATCTAGGGTGAGTGTGTTTACCACTTGAGACCAGTACTAGACCCAAAGCAAAAACCATCAGAACTCGTGGTGCCGAGTTGAACCCCCCTGACTGTATAGACTGTATTTTCAGTAGTTCAGGCATTACAAGGAGAGGCATGTCTCGCAAGGCTGTATCTCTCATCTGGCCGAGTGTAATGGAAAAATAAAAGAGGTGAAATTGTGATGAGATCCAGAGTTGATAAGATCAAAGCGAGCAGACGTGAGAGGGAAACTTTGGATGACGAGTGTGTTTCCTGGCACGGTTGACGCACGTCTGTGCAAAGTCTCTGGTCTCAGTGCCAGCGGCAGATGTACTTTCTAGATAAACTGCCTGTTTGGCCTTTCAGGTCCACATTTTTTGTATGTTTTCCGTTCAGTTTTATTGTGAATGGGCCTAGGTTTTGCACATTTGATGAGTTATTTGGAATGCAGCCATGTTGCAGATGCATTGAAATGTTAATTAAAAAAGAATGACTTTGAACAATAAAAACTACATTTTTCTTCTTAATACACCATATAGTGGTCAACCAATAACGTTTTTTTTTTTTGTTTACAGCACAGACATATTCCGTGTCTATGTTCTCAACAAAGACCATTAGCAAAAACCAACCAGATGTAAATTCACACTTAGTTGTCGTCTTGTGCCGGAGGATATGCTGCTGTGAGCACTTTGTAGTTGTTAAACATGGTTGGCTGAGATAAAAGTGAACAAGGATGAAAAACAAATAAGTCTTAATTATTCCCTGGGTGGATGGAACATTAAAACATTTGAGTTGTTCAGTGCTTAGAAATAAAGATGTGTTCTTTCTTTTCATGAAACCTTTCACTCAGAGGCACAGGCAACAGATATTGTGTTGTACAAGTCATTGAATGACTTTGTAATAAACATGTGACGAAGCCAGTGTTGTTGTTTTTCGGTCTTGCAAAGCCAAATTCTAAACTGTTGCCTGGCATCTTGGAACCTTTGACTTGTAATTCCTGTGCCTACTCATAGTTTGACTTTAATCTCTCGCAAATCTGAACCGGAACACAGGTTCAGAGGTCTAATTCACTTCCAGAACCCCGTACTTTAGCCAACCCGGACTATTATTGTCACACCATTGGCAACATTTTACTTATAGTAATGCACAGCATGGCTTAAATTGCTGTAATACTGACACATCCTCTAGCCACGAGATGTCTCAACATCCCTTTGAAAATTGTCCACAAGGAGGTGGCGATTATTTATGTAGATATCACGTCAAATTTGCTATATGTGGTAATTGCTTGCTGCAGTATTCCTGTTATGTTATAGGGTCCATTGATGAAATGTTCCCTCTTCGTCCCCAGGCTGTGTGGTAACTGTCTCGGGGAGGGCGACATTCGCCAGTAACAAGTCTATGGAGATCGAGGTGTTTGTGGACGCCGATCCTCTGATAGAGGCTGAGAAGGGGAAGTATCGGGCCGTCACAGCCTTCTTCACCTACATCTCCCTGGACAAGCAGGGCAAGCCTCTATCCATCCCCCCTATGAAGGTACCGTATAAATATAATTCTTAGAAAAGTCAATTGACTCCAACCCCATTGCTTGGTGCCTACCATAGATATAGAATTATGTTCTAGGAATTATATTTCTATGGTAGACACCAAACAGCAGTGTTGGAGTCAATTCCGTTTGAAATTCAGTCTGTTCAGAAAGTAAATTGAAATGCAATTCATGAATTTCCAATGGGCTAAGATTGTGTTTGTGGGCAGCCAGGAGAATTTCAGCCCACAGCTGCAAACTGAATATGCATTGTCTTGTGTAAGTGACCAATTTAGTTGAGCACACTAATTGAAGACTTTCAGCCAACAAGTCCAGTGCCTGTATTCATAAAGCGTCTCTACAGTAGGACTACTGATCTAGGATCAAGTGCCCCCTATCCTTGTAATCGTATTCATTGTGATCTATAAGGTGAAACTGATCATAAATCAGCACTCCTGTTTGAGACGCTTAATGAATGGGCCCAGGAGAGTGTGGCAGTACATCTAAGGAGCTAAAAGGGTCATTCTTGAATTGCGGTAGCATTTGCGTCCCTCGCCTTTGCAACCATGAAAAACACTTTAAACCTGTTTGGGAAAGGCGTGCCGCAAGCGGGACACCTCAACAACATCGGTGAAACGGCAGAGCGCCAAATTCAAATTAAATTACTATAAATATTCAACTTTCATGAAATCACAAGTGCAATACATCAAAATAAAGCTTAACTTGTTGTTAATCCAGCTGCCATGTCAGATTTCAAAAAGGCTTTACGGCGAAAGCAAACAATGCGATTATCTGAGGACAGCGCCCAGCACACAAATGCATAACAAATCATTTTGTTGCGACACGAAAGTCAGAAATAGCGATATAATATATGCCTTACCTTTGAAGATCTTCTTCTGTTGGCACTCCAAAAGATCCCAGTTACATTACAAATGGTCCTTTTGTTCAATAATGTCCTTCTTTATATCCATAAAAACTCAGTTTAGCTGGCGCGCTTCAGTCAATAATCCACTCAGTTTCCCTCTATCAAAATACATACAAAATTAATCCTAAACGTTACTGATAAACTTTTCCAAACAAGTCAAACAACGTTTATAATCAAACCTTAGGTATCCTAATACGCAAATAAACAATACAATTTAAGACGGAGAATAGTATGTTCATTACCGGAGATAAATAAGAAAGAACGCGCTTTCCTCCACGCGCTTGGAAACACTACAGCTAAAATGGGAGCCACCTAGAAAAACTACAATTTCTGGGTCATTTTTCCAAAAACTAGCCTGAAACTCTTTCTAAAGATTGTTGACATCTAGTGGATGCCCAGGGAACTGCAATTTGAGTGGAATTGGGCTTATAATTATAGTACTCTCCATTGAAAACAGTGGTAAGGAGAACATGTTTTGGGGGGGGATGGTTTGTCCTCGGGGTTTCGCCTGCTATATCAGTTCTGTTATACTCACAGACATAATTTTAACAGTTTTAGAAACTTTAGAGTGTTTTCAATCTAATTCCAATTATATGCATATCCTAGCATCTGGGCCTGAGTGACAGGCAGTTTACTTTGGGCACGCTTTTCATCTGGACGTGAAAATATTGCCCCCTATCCCAAATAGCTACACATCGTACATGTTTTTGTTTACATTGGTCTGTTTATCAATGATAAAACATACTGCAAGTCATTTATACAGCAACACTTTCTGTTTATGCATTGTTTAAAGCTAGAATCCTTAATTGGTGAAACGGCCACGTCAGTTTGGGATATTATACAACAACAAAGAAGTTACTGCAAACAACAAACACCGTTTTCTTCCCCTCTGACGTCACTGCAATAGAACAGCACAATATGGACTGCAATTTTTACCTCGATGCGTGACGCTCCCCACCTCTGCTTCGTCAACAAAACAATAACTACGGCCATGGGGCGGACTGTAGTGCTGTTTTCCCCTACTGCGGATTCCATCTTTAAAGTACTTAGAGTAAGCCAATTTGCTTGTCCCAGTAGTGACCCAGTAGAGTTGTATAGTGACATGTTTTGGGGGTTTTGAGATCTATTGAGATTTAGATATCTATTATTTGTTTATGATAGAAAGTAAACAAACTACTTGTATATATTGTATAGCTCATCAATAAAAAGGAAGACGCCTATTAAAATAACTTGTTTTTACAAATATCATATGTGTCCCGAAGTTTAATGTCATTGGTGTTAACGCCTTGAAAACGACAACGATTACAAAGATATACAAGGATCTTTAGCGTTCCCTCTAGTGGCAAATTGTTATTGGGGGAGGGGTCTATATTAAAGAAAAGTATTAGCTAATCACACCCTTTTAGTCTGTCATACATTTGAGAATTCTATTGATAATTTGATCAAAAGTGTCATTTGGTGTTACTCAATTTAAATGAAGGGAAATTACATTGTGAGCAAAATTATTAATCATATCACATTGGTCAGATGCTCGATTAAGTTCTGGGTCCATACGTGTTAAGAGAAGAGACAAAACGAGGATCGGAACCCGGAACGAAGAGCTCCACCCTCTCTCTTGGCAAGTTAGGGGCAGGCCAAATGTCCCCTCCCCTTCCGAAATGTAAAATATGCTAACACCTGGGAAACTGCTCATTATCACACACATCCTGTGGTATCATGACAGACCTACATTACCATTTATGTTTACGTAGTCTGTCCGTGAGAGATTGTCATTGATGTTACTACTCCTACTGGTGACACAATGGTGTCAAAATGGTAAAACATATTTCAAGTCATTAAGCTGCCATATTGGTTGATTTAGAATGGGAATATATACCCAAATACATTTAAATATTCTTTTCTTGTTGAGAAAATTGAAGTTCATTTAAAAAAAAAAATTATGCCAATGCGCAAATGCCACTGCAATTCAAGAACGATGCAAAAGGCAGATGGAGTACATTGGTTTTTCCTGTGTTGTTTCTTTGAAACAAGGCTGGAATGGAAAATGTGCAAGATGAAAGGCTTGCAAGTTAGTTTTGATAAAAGCAAAGTGCGGAAATGAATTGATGTGGCGGTGTGTGTGATGCGTTTCTTAGAGCACTGTAGGTAATACAGAGCTTACCCCCCCCCACCCACACACACACACACACCTATCCGTAGCCACACTGCTCTGTGTCGTTCTCTGTCTTGCCTTTACTACCATGCCAAAGGGATTGTAATACCACCAGTATACACTCCACCCTTTTGGAAAGGAACACCATCTGTCCTTCACAGACTGCATCCCTAGCCTAGACACTTCCTAGCCACATCAGACAGACAGAACTGAACCCCCTCCCTTTAGTCTCCCTTCTCAGTAAGCACACATTTCCATTTCAGACAAACCTCTCTGGCTTTAGCATTGTCCTTTGTGCATTAATCAGCTAGGTTACCATTTTAGACGGTGTTTCAGATCCTGATCACAAGGCCTTTGTTTTCAGGGAGACCGACGAGTGACGTCGAACATGATTGTAATCTCTGGTGCACGATTGCTTTTAAAACGCTTTTAAAAACATCTATCTCTTTTAAGAATTAGGCCAAATGAGGCTGCCAGTGCTCCTGTGCTGAGTCATCACATTACTGGCAAAACAATAACAAACATAACATTGTAGATTTCAGTGGCCCATTATGTATATTCCTCATGATATACTAATAGGAATAAATCACTATCAGTCAATCAGTACTAACAAGGGAGATAACATCTTTGGGGATGAGGGGTCGTAATGAAGACTTTTGATGGCTTGGCCGAGCGCCCCAACGACGGACGGTGTACCCATCCGTACACCATTGATCTGAACATTTCTATTCCTAGCAATCCCACTGAGCCCCAGAGGCTGGCATCACGTGCAAGAGGAAACGTGTAACGTGTATCACTACAATCGGCTGATTTGAAATGAAATGTCAAAATAGAAATACATTACTAAATTCATATGGGTAATTTTTGGGGTTGATCTGCTATCTCCTGGAAGAAGGCGCTTTGTTTTCTAGGTCTTGGCTATCATAATGGATTTGGCACAATATAAGCTGAAAACCAAAAAATCATCAAACTCATGAAAAGACTAAATAAACGGACAGTTGGTGTGTGTGTGTGTTTGTGTGTGGGTGTGTGCGAATTCTGGCCTTTGTGTGTTCTTACTCAGGGCACTGAACCATGTGCAATTTGAGCAAAAAGAGTGGAGTTGACTCGGTACTGAAATAACATCACAACGCAGTGTTTCGATTGCCGTTCACTCAGGGTCTATAAAAAATAATATGAACATTGGCTGAACAAATGTCAACGTCTCCTTCTGTAATTGCACTTGTCACGTTGTGACCGATTACACATGTTCCAACACTATAAATAGCCCATCGACAGGCCTCCGCCTGACATTTTTTGGCTCCAGGTAATTTTTGCTCTCTCAAGTGAAAAATCTCTGCCATCTATTTTTAGCCTTTCCATTTTTAGCTCCGCAGGGAGGGGGGGAGTGTGTGTGTGTGTGTGGGGGGGGGGGGGGGGGGGGGGGGGGGGTTAGTTGGGATTGGCTGCTAGTGTCTGTGGATAGGCGGAGGAGGGGAGCGGAGAGGGGGGAGAATCAGCCTCAGCATCAGTACCCTTGAACATGGCCACAGTAAGAAAATAGTGAAAATGAGTCAAAGTCCACTGACTGTGTGTCCCTGAAGTACGTTGTGTTTCCATGGAGCCAGGAGTGGTATGCCCATGTATTAGGCTCTCCTCTCTGTACAGATGGGAGGGACAGTAGATACTGGGCAAAGAGCAGACTGAACTCATTGGACAGACATCGACTTTTTTACATTTGATTTTTGCACCTCCAAGTATGATATGTTACGTTACAAATGCAATAATGGTCTGGTTACTTAAGACAGAAACAAAATGATGGTATATGCCCACCCATCCGACCCCCATCTAGCAATCCAAAGGTTACATGTTGGAGTCGCGTTGGGAACAACTGTAACATTTTAGCTAAACCTTCCCCTAACCCTTTTCCTTAACTTAATTCACCTAACCTGCTATGTAAATTATCCTAACCTTTGTTATTAGTTCTCCTAACCTTTTAAGTAAATTCTCCTAACTTTTGTCATTTGTTCAGCTAACTAAAAATGTACCTCCTAAGTAGCCTGGTTTCAGAAAAAGATGTATAATACTATAATACAAATGACAAGTTACTTCATCCAATTCGTATGATATTGTACGACCACTTTTTAATTCATGACGTGACCTAACGTCAAGTAATATATCATACTAAATGGAGGGAACTCATTTACATACCAAATCCTACAAATTTCCCTGAGGCCAGGTTGCAAAGAGATTAAGAAACATTTTGTGATGGAGAGAGAGAGAGCTGGAGGGCGAGAGAGAGAGAGAGAGATAGAGAGAAAGACGAGGAGAAAGAGGGAGGGAAAGATGGAGAGAGAGAGAGAGAGAGAAAGAGAAAGATGGAGAGAAAGAGAGAGATGGAGAGGGAGAGAATAAAGATAGAAAGAAAGATTGGGCGAGAGGAAGAGGAGGAGGAAAAGGAGAGAGTGACTTGACAGCCCTGGGTTTTTACTCCTCTTTCTGGCTCCCTCCATCCCTCCCTGCCTCCCTCCATCCCTCCCTGCCTCACTCCATCCCTCCCTGCCTCACTCCATCCCTCTCTGCCTCATTCCATCCCGCTACAGAGCTGGCATAGTCTCAGCTGGCCCCTTTGACATGAAAACAAGCAGGGTTGTCATGGCAACCTCCACTAGATCACATGAAGCAGCCTGCAATTATTTTTAGATGCCTCCCATTGAACATGATCATCAACCGGTTAATGGCTGTGCCCATGTCAGGATTGTACCTCAACAATGTTTTCGAAACAATAATTTTTTCAGGGTTAATAATATTCTCAAAGATATTTTCTACCCCGTCAAGTCCACTGATCAAAGGTAGTGAGAACAAGTCGACTTGTAAAATAGATCAATTTTGACGATGTGTGGATTGATGGCATATCATAGCGTATTAGATTCTAGAAGGGAGGGAATGGGGAATGAAAGTTGTTGGGATGAATCCCACCTCTGATTCGAATGAAAAGCCAACAGGGAGGATTTAGATTTTTCACTCAATGTGTTGTTTCATGTATTCCAGAAGCTTTTAATTGTGCAGCGTGACATCCATGCGAGGGTCGAAAGTCTGTATTTAGGTTTAGAGCTTTGCGACACGGTGTATTTGAAACTAAACACTATTTGGACTACAACAAATGCTAAGTTGAATAGTCAAAATGTCACCCTTTATCTCAAATAAACACACATACATACACACACACACACACAAAAACACTATCCTTATGGGGACCAAAACATTTATTCCCATTCAAAATCCTATTTTCCTTAGCCTTAACCTTAACCCTAACCCCTAAACCTACCCCTAACCATGAAACCTAAACCTCACCCCCAATCCCTAACCCTAATTCTAATTGTAATCCTCACCCTAAACCTAACCCCTAAAATAGCCTTTTTCCTTGTTGGGCCTGGCGAAATATTCCCCACTTGTCCGAATTTTCCTTGTTTTACTATCCTTGTGAGGACTTCTGGTCCCCACACCTAAGACATCATCCAACCACATACCACTAGTGCAGATGGCTATTATTTTTCTCTCACTGGTTAGTTACTGTTTAGAGCCACTGTTCAGGCGAGGGTGGCATTTGGCATGTCACTGATGCCTGTGACTGCTCCAATAACAGGCCATGCCAACACAGCGGAGCCCTCTGGCATTTCTCTGGCACCCTCTGAGCTGGCCTCCCTCCACCCTGGGTGCCAAGTTTATGCCACCGCATCCATCAACACCCTCTCAGTCTGTCTACAGCCTTCTCCTGCCCTCCTTTTAGACAGCTAACAGACAACTGATCTGTAGGTCTCAGTACTGGGGCTGTGGCTCCCTTTTCAAGGTATGTTGTGCTGCTTTTGGCAGCCCAAACTCCAAAGGGTTATTTGCATATACAGTAAATCATTTTGAGCAGGTCCTGTTTTAGACTGCAGACGATTGTTCTGTTGGTTTGGGAGGTCATGGGAGTACTGGGACTGGTCTTGCATTTGAAATGGCACCCTATTCCCTATGTAGTGCACTACTTTTGGCCAGAGCTAACATTCCCTTTGTATCACAGGATCCCAGCTTGTACCTTTACTGCTTGCCAGATCCAATTACTTTTTATTTAAGCACTCACCCAAGATTGGGTGTTTTCAATTGGTTAATAGTTCATGACGAGTTGGCTGGAGTTGGCTGGTCACATGGTCATCATCTCAATTACTTTTTAGATGTACATTTATTTCATATAGCAGACACTCTTATCCAAGCACTTACCACCCCCATCTTGTACAGATGTCTTTAACAGCAAAGCAATTTTGCTGTAAATCTGTCTCTCTCTGCTCTCTCTTTTTCCCTCTCTCTCTCTCTCTCTCTCTCTCTCTCTCTCTCTCTCTCTCTCTCTCTCTCTCTCTGAGTGTCTATCCTTGAGTAACCTCAAGATAATGTTATATTATGCAGGACCCAGTCGCTCTCAGGCCAGTTACAAAGGCCTAATGCCAGAGGCTAATTGACCCATTATGGACGCAACAAACCACTTACAGTACAAGACCCCTTTTTGTCTCTGACACTACAGTAGCCTATATTAGTAGTATATATCTTGAAACCCAGCAACAGCAGGCACGTAATGGCTACCCATACAGGACTAGCCATTTCATATCATCGACATACAGTTGAAGTCAGAAGTTTACATACACTTAGGTTGGAATCATTAAAACTCATTTTTCAACCACTCCACAAATTTCTTGTTAACAAACTATAGTTTTGGCAAGTCGGTTAGGACATTTACTTTGTGCATGACACAATAATTCACTGTATCACAATAATTCACTGTATCACAATTCCAGTGGGTCAGAAGTTTACATACGCTAAGTTGACTGTGCCTTTAAACAACTTGGAAAATTCCAGAAAATTACGTCATGGCTTTAGAAGCTTCTAATAGGCTAATTGAAATCATTTGAGCCAATTGGAGGTGAACCTGTGGATGTATTTCATGGCCTACCTTCAAACTCAGTGCCTCTTTGCCTGACATCATATGAAAATCAAAAGAAATCAGCCAAGACCTCATCATTTTTTTTTTTAGACCTCCACAAGTCTGGTTAATCCTTGGGAGCAATTTCCAAATGCCTGAAAGTACCACGTTCATCGGTACAAACAATAGTACGCAAGTATAAACACCATGGGACCACGCAGCCGTCATACCGCTCAGGAAGGAGACGCGTTATGTCTCCTAGAGATACTTTGGTGCGAAAAGTGCAAATCAATCCCAGAACAACAGCAAAGGACCTTGTGAAGATGCTGGAGGAAACCGGTACAAGAGTACCGAAAGACTGCTCAGCAAGGAAGAAGCCACTGCTCCAAAACCACCATAAAAATGCCAGACCATGGTTTGCAACTGCACATGGGTACAAAGATGGTACTTTCTGGAGAAATGTCCTCTGGTCTGATGAAACAAAAATAGAACTGTTTGGCCATAATGACCATCGTTATGTTTGAAGGAAAAAGGGGGAGGCTTGCAAGCCGAAGTACCATCCCAGCATCATGTGGGGGTGCTTTGCTGCAGGAGGGGCTGGTGCACGTCACAAAATAGATGGCGTCATGAGGGAGGAAAATTATGTGGATATATTGAAGCAACATCTCAAGACATCATTCAGGAAGTTAAAGCTTGGTTGCAAATGGGTCTTTCAAATGGACAATGACCCCAAGCATACTTCCAAAGTTGTGGCAAAATGGCTTAAGGACAACAAAGTCACGGTATCGGAGTGGCCATCACAAAGCCCTGACCTCAATCCCATAGAAAAGTTGTGGGCAGAACTGAAAAGGCTTGTGCGAGCAAGGAGGCCTACAAACCTGACTCAGTTACACCAGCTCTGTCAGGAGGAATGGGCCACAATTCACCCAATTTATTTTGGGAAGCTTGTGTAAGGCTAACCGAAACGTTTGGCCAAACTTAAACAATTTAAAGGCAATGCTACTGTTAGGTTCTTATTTTTTAGAATAAATGACTCACGGACACTAGAGAAGCTTTAACCAAGTTGAATTCTTCCCAAAGGTTCTGTACAGCTGTATTCAGACACCAAAACATTTCTCTTCATCACAGTTATATACATCCTACTTAAGACACGCCTTCTCTCCAGTCCTTACATCTTATGGTTCAACAGAAAGAGGGTAACAGGATATCAAACCCTTATTACTCCCTTAAGGGAATCTGTCCTCACCCCCTGACCTCAACCCCTCCTTCATCTAATCCACAGATGTCCATCTGTCTCCCCTGTATCAACACGGTGCTCTGCTCCCGTCCCCCAACACATTCCACAGCTATCTGTCTTTCTACAGAGGCCCAGTCTCTTTCTCCTTTGATTCTATGCTTCTTTCCTATCATTTATTTAATATCTCAATGTTCAAAATGTCGAATCCAATGCTACCAAATACTAATTGAGTGTACGTAAACTTCTGACCCACTGGGAATGTGATGAAAGAAATAAAAGCTGAAATAAATCATTCTCTCTACTATTATTCTGACATTTCACATTCTTAAAATAAACTGGTGATCCTAACTGACCTAAGACAGGGAATTTTCACTAGGATTAGATGTCAGGAATTGTGAAAAACTGAGTTTAAATGTACTTGGCTAAGGTGTATGTAAACTTCCGACTTCAACTGTATATTGTAGTGAACTCATTTTTAAAGTCTACTGTTGATACAAAAATTGCTGGGTCCTGCAAAAAAGGGAGGTGAGTGGACCACTGAATTGTGCATCATGCGATGTAGTTGTTTTCGGTTAATATGTAAATTGTTGTTTTGGGCCAATGCAATAAGCTTTTTCACAGTGAATAGCATTCTCTTTGTTTGCTATTGCAAGTGAGACTTCAGAGGCGACAGATTTGACGGGGGGGATGGAAACAGAAAGGAAGGAAACTGATTTGAAAGCGGTCAGTTAGAGGGAGAGGGAAGAAGTCCCGCAGCGCTAGTAAAATGGAACCGCGCGTCTAGCGCTTCCAACTGACTGAACATGGTGTATTGAGGCTGATTTGAGAAGCCATTGAAATTCAATGAGCGCAGCTACGTGGGCAGTTAAGGAAAAACAAGACAAAGGGGAGATATTGTGGCTGACCACATAGTCCTGTATTTGGAGTTCGTAGCTGAGGAGAGCACTGTCTAAAATTCAGGGATGTTGTTAAAGAATCCTGTTCTCTTTCAAAAGTCGGGATATTTTATGAAAGAATCTGAGAAGGTGTGAAATATATGTGTAACAGACCTTCATTAAGCCAGGCGAGCTCACTCAAGCACTGTATTTGAAATGATTTCAAATCATATTTGAACCCAGATCTGATTTTTGATTTGATTTAACCTTGATGTGTATTGATTGCCTTAAACAAAGATACAAACCACAACACAGTAGTGGTTTGGTCTGTCCAATAAAAACATGAATATAGTTAAGCAATAAGGCCAGAGAGGGTGTGATATATGGCCAATATACCACGGCTAAGGGCTGTTCTTAGGCACGGCGCTACGCGGAGTGCCTGGATACAGCCCTTAGCCGTGGTATATTGGCCATATACCACAAATCCTAGAGGTGCCTTATTGCTATTATAAACTGGTTCCCAACGTAATTAGAGCAGTAAAAATAAATGTTTTGTCATACCCGTGGTATACGGTCTGATATACCACGGCTGTCAGCCAATCAGCATTAATTTAGCAGAATACCACTCCTTTTACTACCAGACCAGATTGCTGTCCGTCATAAGCGTTCATAAAACAGATGAATATAATCTGAAAAATATGGGAAATGCCGCTTGAACGTTATAAAGGGGATTGTTGTGACTGAATAATTTTCTAATCGTGACATCTACATGTGTGGGGGGTTAAACAGTAGAAGGAGATGGTGGTGCAGCGTTATCATTGGTGATTAGGACAAAGCCACCGAGGGAATACCAAACGATGCAGAGACACAGAAAGGATATTTAGCCGAGCACTGGCGTGTCTCATGTAGTTATGCAAATGCACATCAATGGGTGCACAAACACATGCACGCACACACACACTCACATAGACATGCACACACACACACACATGGACGATGATGCATGTCAAATCGAATCAAAGTTTAACATGTACACACACACACACACTCTCTCTCTCTCTCTCTCTCTCTCTCTCTCTCTCTGTCCCTGTCTCACACACACTCACACCTCAGTTTCCCATCCTCTCCATAATCATTTCCCCACCGATGACAAAACAATAGCGAGACACATTTCACACGGACTGTTATGAGCTACCTTGTACATTAACAACCGTCAGATCTAGATTTTAATTGGCTTCTCCCATTAGACAAAATGCCACATTATACCTGTTGTGAACTGCAGTGTCCTTTGTTACGTGTGTAATTAGACATAAAACCCAGAAAGAGGGAGCGAGGGAGAGAGAGAGAGAGAGAGGGAGAGAGAGCAAGAGAGAGAGCAAGAGAGAGAGGGAGAGAGAGAGAGAGCAAGAGAGAGAGATGGAGCGCGAGAGAGAGAGGGAGGAAGAGAGAGAGGGAGAGAGAGAGGGGGAGGAAGAGAGAGAGGGAGAGAGAAAGAGCGAGAGAAGAGGTAGAGGGAGAGAGAGAGAAAGAGAAAGGGGAGAGAGAGAGAGGGAGCGTGAGAGAGTGAGGGAGAGGGAGAGGGAAGAAGAGAGAGATGAGAGAGAGAGAGAGAGATGAGAGAGAGAGAGCGAGGGAGAGAGAGAGAGGGAGAGAGAGAGGGAGAGAGAGAGGTAGAGGGAGAGAGAGAGAAAGAGAAAGGGGAGAGAGAGAGAGGGAGCGTGAGAGAGTGAGGGAGAGGGAAGAAGAGAGAGATGAGAGAGAGAGAGCGAGGGAGAGAGAGAGGGAGAGAGAGAGAGGTAGAGGGAGAGAGAGAGAAAGAGCATGGAGAGAGAGAGAGGTAGAGGAAGAGAGAGAGGGGGGGGTAGAGGGAGATAGAGAAAGGAGAGAGAGAGAGGTAGAGGAAGAGAGAGAGATGGGGGGTAGAGGGAGATAGAGAAAGGAGAGAGAGAGAGAGAGAGCAAGGAGAGCGAGGGGTAGAGATATTACAGTGCAGTGTTGTATCCTCCGCTGCATGCAAACAGCTTTAAGATAATACAAATAACAAGAAGACATGTGGTGTATAAGATATACCACTTCTCAGACGTTCTTATCAGAAACACCTTACTGTATAGTGAGTTCATACATTATTAGCTTGTGTATGTGATGCCTTGGGGGATTGAACCCACAATCTCTTTTTTGCCCGTGCTATGCACTTACTAACTGAGCCACACAGGACCAGGTGTATGTGTATGTGTGGTGAGCCATCGTCTTGACAAAAGGTTGTGTTTGTTATATTCCCTAAGTCCTCCCTGCCTTAACTGTTAGTACCTAATCAGCTGGGCTGTGTGCCATGCAGTCTCTCTGACTACACAGCCTCTGCCCCTTCAGCTTAATTCAATTTGTTCAAGACAGGGACTGTTTAGTGCCCTCTGCCCCCCCCCTCCCCCTCCACACACACACACACACACACACACACACACACACACACACACACACACACACACACATGTCCAATGCCCAGAGCAACAGGACAGCCAGTGACCCAGGAAGGAGTTCCTTCAAGGTCACATGATGTCATCCTTTGGAAGAAAAAACAGCTGAGGCAAAGACAAATGTTTATTTTAGCTGTCAGATGGCCTCAGTGTTGTAGAGAGTGCTTTAGACATGCACCATGTCCATGTTACACTAACTGCTGGCTAATATAGGATCATGTTTTCCTCTTTATTGCAATACAGATTCACCTTTGCAGTGTGTGTGGTGCAGTAGTCGTGTGAAATAATCTAGAAGTGTAGGTACATGTAAATGGTAAGACACATTTCTATTTATGGATTATGTTAATTGCGTAAATTAAAAGGTAAGTACACCAACATGAGTTTTCCATTCATTAAATGTGTAGGGTAAATTTGATTTCAGTTGCACAGAATGATTGTCGAATGGTTAAATCTATGCTTAGTTGTAACGATTTTAGTTGGTGGAAGAAGGAGTAGACCAAAACGCAGCGTGGTACGTATCCATGATAACTTTAATACACTGAATACAAACGAACAAGAGAATAAAGAGAAACCGAAACAGTCCCGTATGGTGAAAACACTGAAACGGAAAATAACCACCCACAAACAAAAGTGGGAAAACAGGCTACCTAAGTATGGTTCTCAATCAGAGACAACGATTGACAGCTGCCTCTGATTGGGAACCATACCAGGCCAAACACATAGAAATATAAACACAAGAACAAAACATAGAATGCCCACCCCAACTCACGCCCTGACCAACCTAAAATAGAGACATACAAAAGGAACTAAAGTCAGGATGTGACATTAGTCTGGCAAAATGAGTATGTTTAATTTATACCAGAGATAATAAAATCCTGTGGAGGTTGAAAACTCTTGAAAGATTTTGGAGGAAAGCAGGAGTAGAAGTTAACACAGATAAAAGCTTTAGAGAGCAGTAGTACAGTGATCAGTAATGGTTTCAATTGTGATCAGCTGTGCGGGGGATTTGAGCTCATATGGTTTAACGAGAGATCACCTGGAGAAAATACGTTGGCCACCAATGGCTGCAATCGGCCAATCGTGTTTTTTTTAAGAATACCAATATTATCCCTGATTTAAAGACAACCCATATTTTTCGAAATAATATTATTGTATGTATAATAATAATATTGTCGGATCTCAGTGGGCATCAGAAAGGAAAGGGTTGAGAACCCTTGAAAAAAAAAACCCATATTTTTGGTATATTCTCATAGATATACAGATTTATTTCACAATTTAAAACAAAATACAACCACCTGTGTGCCACGTTCATCATAGTGAGGAGACCAAGGCGCAGCGTGATTTGAATACATCCTTCTTTTATTAACGAAGAACAAACTAAGAATAACAAACCGAACGCGACGCTATATACAGTGGGGCAAAATAGTATTTAGTCAGCCACCAATTGTGCAAGTTCTCCCACTTAAAAAGATGATAGAGGCCTGTAATTTTCATCATAGGTACACTTCAACTATGACAGACAAAATGAGAAAAAAAATCCAGAAAATCACATTGTAGGATTTTTTATGAATTTATTTGCAAATTATGGTGGAAAATAAGTATTTGGTCAATAACAAAAGTTTATCTCAATACTTTTTTACATACCCTTTGTTGGCAATGACAGAGGTCAAACGTTTTCTGTAAGTCTTCACAAGGTAGTTGAAAGTCCTTGTTGCCCAGCAACAGCCCCAAAACATCACTGCTCTAGAAGAGATCTGCATGGAGGAATGGGCCAAAATACCAGCAACAGTGTGTGAAAACCTTGTGAAGACTTACAGAAAACGTTTGACCTCTGTCATTGCCAACAAAGGGTATATAACAAAGTATTGAGATAAACTTTTGTTATTGACCAAATACTTATTTTCCACCATAATTTGCAAATAAATTCATAAAAAATCCTACAATGTGATTTTCTGGATTTTATTTCTCATTTTGTCTGTCATAGTTGAAGTGTACCTATGATGAAAAATACAGGCCACTCTCATCTTTTTAAGTGGAAGAACTTGCACAATTGTTGGCTGACTAAATACTTTTTTGCCCCACTGTACCTGCTGGAGTGCGTGCTACGGGTGGGTGTTGTTATGGTGACCAGTGAGCTGAGATAAGGCAACCTTTACCTAGCAGAGACTTATAAATGACCTGGAGTCAGTGGGTCTGGCGACGAATATGAAGCGAGGGCCAGCCGACGAGAGCATACAGGTCGCAGTGGTGGGTTGTATATGGGGCTTTGGTGACAAAACGGATGGAACTGTGATTTATCTGCATCCAGTTTGCTGAGTAGAGTGTTGGAGGCATATTTTGTAAATGACATCGCTAAAGTCGAGGATCGGTAGGATAGTCAGTGTTACGAGGGTATGTTTTGCAGCGTGAGTGAAGGTGGTTTTGTTGCGAAATAGGAAGCCGATTCTAGATTTAATTTTGGATTGGAGATGTTTAATATGAGTCTGGAAGGAGAGTTTACAGTCTAGCTAGGTATTTGTAGTTGTCCACGTATTCTAAGTCAGAACCGTCCAGAGTAGTGATGCTAGTTGGGTGGGCGAGTGTGGGATGCAATCGGTTCAGAAGCATGCATTTAGTTTTACTAGCGTTTAAGACCAGTTGGAGGCTATGGAATTCGTGTTGTATGGCATTGAAGCTCGTTTGGAGGTTTGTTAAGACAGTGTCCAAAGAAAGGCCAGATGTTTGCAGAATGGTGTCGTCTGCGTAGAGGTGGCTCAGGGAATCATCCGCAGCAAGAGCGACATCGATATATACAGAGAAAAGAGTCGGCCCGAGAATTGAACCCTGTGGTACCCCCATAGAGACTACCAGAGGTCCGGACAACAGGCACACTGACACACAATTGACCGACTGAAATCTATCTGAGAAGTAGTTGGTGAACCAGGCGAGGCAGTCATTTGAGAAACCAAGGCTGTTGAGTCTGCCGATAAGAATACGGTGATTTACAGAGTTGAAAGCCTTGGCCAGGTCGACGAAGACGGCTGCACAGTACTGTCTTTTAATCGATGGCAGTTATGATATTGTTTAGTACCTTGAACGTGGCTGAGGTGCACCCGTGACCAGCTCGGAAACCTGATTGCACAGCTGAGAAGGTACGGTGGGAATCGAAATGGTCATTATCTGTTTGTTAACTGGGCTTTCAAAGACTTTAGAAAGGCAGGGCAGGATGGATATAGGTCTGTAACAGTTTGGGTCTAGTGTGTCACCCTTTGAAGAGGAGGATGACCACGGCAGCTTTCCAATCTTTAGGGATCTTGGACGATACGAAAGAGAGGTTGAACAGAATGGTAATAGGGGTTGCAACAATGGCGGCGGATAATTACACATACAGTACCTGTCACACCCTGACCATAGAGAGCCCTCGGGGTTCTCTATGGTGTTTTAGGTCAGGGCGTGACTAGGGGGGTTCTAGGTATTGTGTTTCTATGTTTGTGTGTGAGTATGGTTCCCAATTGGAGGCAGCTGATTATCGTTGCCTCTAATTGGGGATCATACTTAGTTTGTCCTTTTTCCCACCTACGATGTGGGATATTGTTTCGTATTAGTGCCTATGTGCGCTACGTATTGCACGATCGTTTTATCTTTGTTGTTTTTGGAAGTTTCACTATTAATAAAATGTGGAACTCTACTCACGCTGTGCCTTGGTCCACTTATTTATACAACGGTCGGGACAGTACCAGTCAAAAGTTTGGATACACCTACTCACAGCAATAGAAAACAACTGTTGATGTCTGTATACAATGCTCCAGGCTATGACAATGTCTTCCTGTTCTTTGTTTTGTTATGTGTTATACAGTACCAGTCAAAGGTTTGGACACACCTACTCATTCAATGGTTTTTCTTTATTTTTTACTATTGTAGAATAATAGTGAAGACATCAAAACTATGAAATAACACATATTGAATCAAGTAGTAACCAAAAAAGTGTTAAACAAAGATTCTTCAAAGTAGCCACCCTTTGCCTTGATGACAGCTTTGCACACTCTTGGCATTCTCTCAACCATCTTCATCTGGAATGCTTTTCCAACAGTCTTGAAGGAGTTCCCACATATGCTGACCACTTGTTGGCTGCTTTTCCTTCACTCTGCGGTCCAACTCATCCCAAACCATTTCAATTGGGTTGAGGTTGGGTGATTGTGGAGGCCAGGTCATCTGATGCATCACTCCATCGCTCTCCTTCTTGGTCAAATAGCCCTTACACAGCCTGGAGGTGTGTTGGGTCATTGTCCTGTTGAAGAAATAAATTATATATATGGTACCACTAAGTGCAAACCAGATGGGATGGCGTATCGCTGCAGAATGCTGTGGTAGCCATGCTGGTTAAGTGCACCTTGAATTCTAAATAAATTACAGACAGCCACAAGCAAAGCACCTCTACACAATCACTCCTCCTCCATTCATGGTTGGAACCATACATGCAGAGATAATCCGTTCACCTACTCTGCGTCTCACAAAGACACGACGGTTGGAACCAAAAATAAAACATTTGGACTCATCAGACCAAAAGGACAGATTTCCACAGGTCTAATGTCCATTGCTCGTGTTTCTTGGTCCAAGCAAGTCTCTTATTATTGGTGTCCTTTAGTAGTGTTTTTTTTGCAGCAATTCGACGACAAAGGCCTGATTCACGCAGTCTCCTCTGAACAGTTGATGTTGAGATGTGTGTTACTTGAAGTCTGTGAAGCATTTATTTGGGCTGCAATTTCTGAGGTGCTGGTAACTCTAATGAGAGCCAGTTTCATCATAGCGCTTGTTGGTTTTTGCAACTGCACTTGAGGAAACTTTCAAAGTTCTTGAAATGTTCTGGATTGACTGACCTTCATGTCTTAAAGTAATGATGGACTGTCATTTCTCTGCTTATTTGAGCGGTTCTTGCCATAATATGGACTTGGTATTTTACCAAATAGAGCTATCTTCTGTATACCACCCCTACCTTGTCACAACACTGATTGGCTCAAACGCATTAAGAAGGAAAGAAATTCCACAACTTAACTTTTAACAAGGCACACCTGTTAATTGAAATGCATCCCATTCATTAAGCTGGTTGAGAGAATGCCAAGAATGTGCAAAGCTGTCATCAAGGCAAAGAGTGGCTACTTTGAAGAATCTCAAATATATAATATATTTAGATTTGTTTAACGCTTTTCTGGTTACAACTTGATTCCATATGTGTTATTTCATAGTTTTGATGTCTTCACTATTATTCTACAATGTAGAAAATAGTAAAAATATAGAAAAACCCTTGAATGAGTAGGTGTGTCCAAACTTTTGACTGGTACTGTGTAACACATAATAAAACAAAGAACAGGAAGACATTGTCATAGCCTGGAGCGTTGTATACAGACATCAACAGTTGTTTTCTATTGCTCGATCATTAGCCAGCTTTTGACATTCTTTTTAAATGAAGTTATGGCCTGCGTTGCTTTGAGTTGCTGTGGTAGTTTGTTCCACTCATATATATCATGTATATCAAAAGGTGTTCTTACCAGTTAGACACTTACATTTAAATTTGATAGGTAGGTAAGTAGGAGGAGGAAGTGTACAATAAAAGCCATGGGTTGGCTTTGAACCCGTGTGATGTGAGCCCTGATTCATAAGTTCCAGGGGCAGCGGCTTTGACCACTGGGCCACCGCCACCCACTGATTAATAGTTATGTAAAGATGGGTTTGTCATGGCTAAGGACCCTGTAGCTGGATGTGGTGAATCCACGGTGTGCCATCTGTCAACAGGTGCACAAATATGCAGAGTCATGGTAAATTGCACAGTTTTGCCCACGGCATGTTTGTGTGTGTCTATGTGTGTGTGTTTGTGTGCACGGGTCTGTGCATGCATGTATGTGTGCCAACAGCCATGGTTGCAACTGGTTGTTTCAGGCTGTTAATTGATTTTGTATTCGGAGCTTGCAGTGTGAGATTCTATGTGTCATGACATGAACAGTTAGGGGATACAATTTGAAAGAAGTGCACAGCGTATAGGCATTCAGAACTTGCACTCTACAGATGAAACATGATGATTTATTATTAGAACTGTTTATAACCCCTGACATGAACGTTCTGTAACACCTTTATGAACTTTATAGTAACCCACCCATTTTATTCAACATTACTCACTCATTACACAACCAGTGGACTTGATATTTTATTTTATTTAGCCGTTATTTAACTAGGAAAGTCAGTTAAGAACACATTCTTATTTACAATGACGGCCTACCCCGGCCAAGCCCTAACGACGCTAGGCCAATTGTGCGCCGCCCTATGGGACTTCCAACTACAGACGGTTGTGATACAGCCTGAAATCAACCCGGGTCTGTAATGATGCCTCTAGCACTGAGATGTAGTGCCTTAGACCGCTGCGCCACTCGGGAGAACATTTTGATACATGGAGAGACAACATATTATCAGCCTTATCAGAAGATATTATACTTGCTTATACAAACTGAAATTGCTTCAGTTTCACATAGAAATGATACTGAAATAGCTCCAATGTGTAGTGAGCATAACATCAGAGCCACACAATATTCCAGTGGAACTCATGCTAGAAATGTTTGGGGAAATATGCTTCAGTACGAGTGAGGCATGTGTGATGGGTGCATCCATCCATCAATGTGTCACCCTGGCTTGCCTTGTGCACCAGCCTGAGTGAAGTGACAGGATTTGGGTTTTGTTGGTGTGTATGTTCACAGCAGACAGGGAATGCAGGGAAATAGGTCACACACACACACACGCACACATATTGATAGTGTCCCTGTCACTATACACTGTGAGTGGATGGAAGCAACATCCTAGCGATGAAACAGTACCATGTAAGGATATTTGACACTGCTGTAATTGTTGTGTTAGTCGTGAGGTTGTCATGAGGTTGCCAGGCAGCTTCATTAACACTGTGCAGCCAGCGACCAAGTCTTCCCATGATGCAGCCAAGTGCAGCGCGACTGAAGAAAATAGTCCCACGCAACAATAGTGTCGACAGGGGTGTAAAAGACTTGACAGAAGTGAGTGTGGATGGGGCTCAAAGACACGGTGTGTGTATGTGTATGTTGATCTGGGTGAAACTGTACTAAAAATGGCCGCCTTTCTCTTTCCACAGCTTGAAGGAGATGAGGAGCAGAGGCGTTTTGAGGATGGCAAAATGCGATATCTCCAGAATAAGGCAAAGAGACTGGCAGACAAGGAGCGCCAACAATGACACCACAACCCGGAATACTCCATCATCCAACCCACAGCACTTAGATGGAAAACTTCCCTATCTTATTACTAAACCTAAAACTAAAATAGATGGGGTCTGACTTGAAAAAATGTATGACTTGAAAAAATTCATCATACTCTTCTTGACTTTTTAATGTAAGCTTCATTGCTGCACACCAAAGTGTCTATATGTGTATGTAAAAGAAAGGAGATACGTATGTATCTTTATTTTATCGTCAAAGATTTTTATTTAAGAAGGCTATCGACGATCAGTCTGTGTGCAAAGTTATGGGTCTGTATATGCATTGATAAATACATTTAAAGTAAATAAATACTGTACATGGTAGCCAGATGTTTCTGTCTGTCCTTTGCTTGCTCACTGATGTCCTAGGCCCGGGCTTGCCTTGGCTGAGAGGGCATCCACTAAACATATTTTATGCATTCTGTCGTTCACACAGAAATCAGTCCCTGGCTCGGGGGCTATGACTCTGCTCCTTCCCTCTCTCACTCACTCGCTCTCTTGTCATTTCAGCAAGACATG
Source organism: Oncorhynchus mykiss (assembly GCF_013265735.2). Taxonomy (NCBI): domain Eukaryota; kingdom Metazoa; phylum Chordata; class Actinopteri; order Salmoniformes; family Salmonidae; genus Oncorhynchus; species Oncorhynchus mykiss. Next base: position 43,580,013 of record NC_048573.1, read on the forward strand.
ACACCCACCATCTCAGATTGTTCAGGAATAGTTTTGGTAGTTAGAAACAGATAACATTAGCGTTCCTTGCAACATTATTTTGTTGCATTTTTATTTGAGCTAATTAAGCTAACTAATTACAACCAAATTGGCCCTTTTTAATGATAGGATTCATATAATATCCAATAATTATAGTACACAACATCCGATTTGGAGCAAACTTCTTCCTACCATTGAGTAAGACATGAGGAATCCAATAAAATGGTAAAAAGCCACCCACGGACCCCCCCACACCCCACGCCAATCCCACCCCAACAACCAGTTTACAGTATCAGCTCTCTATGTCTGACAAGTAGTATGGAGCTGTGGCTTGGAGTATTGCTTCTTCATCCCATGTAACCTGTGAATCTGATATTTTTTTTCCCCTATTCAGAGAAATCTGCCATTGAAGTCTCTTGCATTCTTTTTCATACATTTGTTTGAAAGTAACAGGTTTTGTCCACTAGGTGCCGCTGTTCCTGCTGCTGCCACACCCTTATATTAATTTTGCTGGTCTCAAATAAATGGATCACAATATTTTCTTTGCCACTTTAGGTAGAAAGCCAATAGCTTTTGCTCATGATGAAAATAAATTGTGTGGTCAAGCCAGTTGTGCATAAAAGCAATTCATTATGGTCCAAAGATCCAATTATATTTCAACAAAATAATGTTTCAGGAATGACAATCTTATTTGTTTTTAACTACAGAAACAATTTCAGCACACTCTGAGATGGTGGGTGTCAAAATCCTCTTTCTTGTGCTTCTTGAGGTGGAACAACCCTTAATCTGGCTCCCTACTCTCGCTCTCCACTGTTTCACGGTCTTTCTCTTCATCTCTCCCTCTTTCTCTCTCTCTCTCTCTCTCTCTCTCTGTCTTTCTCTCTCTTTCGCTCTCTCACGATAGATGCAGGGATTCTCCAGTTGCCTGATGTGTTGATAGGACTATACAACATTTAGCCTATGTGTGTGTGTGTGTGTGTGTGTGTGTGTGTGCGCGTGCGTGTGTGTGTGTGTTCATATGTGTGTGTGTGCATGTGTGTGGTGTGTTTCCATGCAACACGACAGACCTCTGGCACGTAGATTGTTGCCTCCGGGACCAACCAACATCCCTAGCTAAATGAACATAGATCAACAGCTATTCAAATATCTCCAAATAGGGATCCCGAGGCAACTCTACATTCAGAAGATGAAGTCCCTGGTCTTAGATTTCTTTTCACCTAGTCACCTGCCTGCTACGGTAAAGATGCAACTAATAGGAGACACCATCTAAATCAAGAAAATGTATAACAAACATGAACCAAGGTTGTTAACCACTGCTTTAAGCCATCAAAAGTATAGTAGTATAGTTTTCCCATTTTGGGATAGTATCTATATGGCTGTTTGAGATAGTTTTTCCTACTATTTAAACAGGCGTAAGGTTACACAGCAAGACAGTGTGTCATTGGACTCCCGAAGGTTATTGTCTTCACAGCTGTGTGCTTTTAATTGTCCCATTGAAAATGAAATGGAAGAGGAAGAGGGAATATGAGGAGAGGAAAGGGGGTTGTAGACAGAGTTTTATCTCAGATAAAGTATCTGGCCTGTTCAATAACACTGCTAATATACCACGTAGGCTATACACACAACCAGGCCTGCAACTCCACCAGATAGTGGAGAGCTAACTAGTATCATTTTGATTATTGAATTTTTTAAAATGCTGCATTTACTGAGACAGTCCCGTTTAAAGTAATAATGAGGAACTTTCAATGTGCTGAAACGCATTGAGTACACGCCTTCTATTAACTACTTTAACTACTTCGTCTTGTGAGTATATCTCACTGTCCATCCTCACTCCCCCTCATCCTTGTTCCTCACTCCCAACAATACAAATAAGATGCATACTGGCACTCCTTTGCAGTGGTGGAAAAAGTACCCAATTGTCATACTTGAGTAAAAGTAAAGATACCTTAATAGAAAATGACTAAAGTAAAAGTGAAAGTCACCCAGTAAAATACTACTTGAGTAAAAGTCCAAAAGTATTTGTTTTTAAATATAGTTAAGTATCAAAAGTAAATGGAATTGCTCAAATGTAGTTAAGTATCAAAAGTAAAAAATCATTTCAAATTCTTTATATTAAAGCAAACCAGACGGCACAATTTTATTTGTATTTTTTATTGACGGATAGTCAGGGGCACACTCCAACACTCAAGACATCATTTACAAGCAAAGCATTTATGTTTAATGAGTCTACCAGATCAGAGGCAGTAGGGATGACCAGGGATGTTCTCTTGATAAGTGTAACGAGTACATTTGGGTGTCAAGGAAAATGTACATTATTTTATTTAGGAATGTAGTGAAGTAAAATGGTAAAGTACAGATACCACAAAAAACTACTTAAGTAGTACTTTAAAGTAATTTTACTTAAGTACATGACACCACTGCTCCTTTGCGGAGTGTATCTATATTCTATAGCCTAACCTGTTTCATAAAGACTGTGTCTCAGGTCGTTTCCTCCTCCTCCTTCGTACGGCCCGGGACGTGTTCCCAACATTCCAGCCCAGCCTTAGGGGGTTTGCGGCCGCCTCGCGCTCTTACCCAATGTGGATACTGACAAGGCTATTTGGAAGACGAATTATCCACAATGACGGGAGGAAACCCATTAGGAGGGAGGGATGGAGGGAATAAACGATCCGGAGGAGAGAGAGAGAAAAAGAGAGAGCAATCTGGTTTCATCAACGCTGGCTCCCGGCCTGTTTTATAGGTTCCACCCGCTGTGCATAGTGGGGAGAGTCACGATCACTAAGGTGTTCACTGATGGCAGGGCCAAACGACCGTTAAAGGATGAATAGAAATGCAGCCTATCTAGCTAACATCCACAAGGTTCATGTAAAAACAAATAAGCTCTTGAATGTTAAAACTCTGGTATGCTGTATACTGTGGCCAACAGTCCAAGTCTACTCATAGGCATACTGTTAGAGGCAACTTGCTGTTGGAGAAAAATAAACTAGAAGATAAATAACAAGGGGATATTGGCCTACTCTTTGAGAGCTAGAGGAAGAACACAAACCTAGAAATACGAGATGCTGCCACTGGAAAAAGAGTGAGTTAAATGAACCAATCCCATGAACCCTGCTGAAGAAAAGGAAACAGCATACATTTCATGCTGGTATTTTCTGGTCTATGCTGGTCAGTGCTGGTCAGATGCTGGTCTGACTAGCATTGTCGAGCTGGTTATGCTGGTTTACCAGCATGGTCTAGCAGGTATTGCTGGTGATCAGCCTTCACTATGTTTTGGACACTGGTGATCAGTCTTCACTATGTTTTGGACACTGGTGATCAGTCTTCACTATGTTTTGGACACTGGTGATCAGTCTTCACTATGTTTTGGACACTTGTGATCAGTCTTCACTATGTTTTGGACACTGGTGATCAGTCTTCGCTATGTTTTGGACACTGGTGATCAGTCTTCACTATGTTTTGGACACTGGTGATCAGTCTTCACTATGTTTTGGACACTGGTGATCAGTCTTCGCTGTGTTTTGGACACTTGTGACCAGCCTTCTCTGTGTTTTGGACACTGGTGATCAGTCTCCGCTGTGTTTTGGACACTGAGGACCAGCCTTCTCTGTGTTTTGGACACTGGTGATCAGCCTTCAGTGTTTTTTGGACACACACCAGCTTATGCTGGTGACCAAGCTGGTCCATGCTGATCTAGCATGGTCAGACACTAGCTGGTTAAGCAACATCATATTTCCCAGCATGCTCTATTGCAGTTGATTTTTAGGATTGTTTGTTTCATTATCTTTTTTGTTTGTTGTACACAAAGATAAATAACATACATTTGTGTAAACTAATCCAATTTGTTAGTTGGACTTATTGCACCTGTTACTGAAATGGTTGATCCAGTTTAGATGGTTTGAGTAGTCACACTTATTTTCCTTTCTAACCCTGGCAGTCATTCTGAATGCATATTTCTGTGAAATAAAGTTCCAATTGTTAGATATCCCCACTCTGGCTGCATTCCAATAGGAATTAAACATAACTTTGCAAGCCAGCATGATGTGACTTAATGCTGGTTTTGCTGGGGATCAGCTTATGCTGGTCAATAGCAAAGCACAGCGAGGGCTGGTCACCACAAAAACGCAGTGAAGGGACCACGAAAACACAGCAAAGGCAGGTCAACAGCAAAGCACAGCGGAGCCTGGTCACCACGACAACACAGTGAAGGCTGGTCCCCAGCAACACCTACACCTATGCTGGACCAAGCTATGCTGCTCTATGCAAGTTTTGTCAGCAGGGTAGTGAGTGTACGGCTGCTTAAAGGGTCATGCTTTAAGAATTCTTAGCTGCCAGAAACGGAAAAGTGTATTCACAAACACAAGCACAGACTAGTTTAGATTAGACCGGAAGTCATGTAGATTTGTGTTGTTATTGTTTCTACTGACCTCTGAACTTAATAAGCAGACCTTCAAATGTGTTCCCAAAGTATTCAATGCTGGTGTGTACAGTAGGACTGCTGAGGGAGGTTGGCTGAGCTCACACAGGAGGTGGGAGACGGGCAGACCTGTGTTGCCCTGCAGACACAGTGGGCGGGGATGCCTTCTGTCACTTTACTTCCAGGTCACGAAGCGTCACACAGGAAAGGGCCCTGCTCTGTCTTTCTCCCTATCTCTCTCCATCTCTATCGCTATCCCTCCATCTCTCTTTCTATCCCTCTCTCACTATCTCTCCATCTCTCTCTCTCTGTTCTCATACATGACCTGTGATAACCCTTGCAGTGTGCTCATCCAGTGATCAAAGCTCACTGATCTCCTTATATTAAATCAATAGTATCTACTACTATGGATAGATTGGATGCTGGGATGCCAGTTTGTTAAGCCACAATGAAGAATTGATTGAGAATTGACCTAAACATTGATTTCCATTCCAAATCTTCCCTAGCCTTAACCGTAATCTTAACCCATAATCCTTAACTCAGACTCTAATTATAATCATAACCGTAAATCGAACCCCTACATTTAAAATAGCCTTTTTCCTCGTGGAGCCGTGGGAAATGTCCCCACGAGGACTTTGGAGGATTTCAGGTCCTCTCGAGGATAGAAGAACAAGACCACACACACACACACACACACACACACACACACACACACTGTAGTACTACAGTATTCGTTTTTTTTCTTTCACTTTGAATATCCTCCGGCGTGGGAATGATCTCAGAATGATGAATATTTGGTATGGATGTTACAGACAGCCAAATAGTTACTCAGCTCATCTGAAGTGGCTTGGGGTGCTCAATTAATGGAATATTTCCATCCTGAGATGTTGTTACAGTACAGATGCTCATTAATGCTACTCCTTACAAGCATGTCACGTGGAGCCCACAATCACCTAACACAATGCATTGCTATGGACACCAGAACGGTATTGAGACAATACATGTAAGGCAATGCATGCAATGGCTATAGGTTGCCTCCCGTGACCTTGTTGTAATTGTGGTGTATGGGTGGGATAACATTTGAAATGTTATATTTGATGTTGAATGCATCTTTGCATGGTCTTTCAGATCGGATTGTAGGCCTAATGTAGAGGCCCTCAAAATAAGGTCCCAAATCCTTTTTCATGAGCTATCTTGGAAACACAATATAAGATGATATAGACAGCAAATTCTCTGGTTCAATCAAAATGCATCATGCAGGGGAGGATTTCTGTATTTTGAAAGTTACATACCAAAAGATTGTTTTGGGGTGGAGTTTTCCTTTAAACGTGTCTATGGGTCCACACGTTTCAATGTTAAATTAATCATTTGCTTAGTGTAAAGCCTTATTTGCATATTTTCCAGTACACCTTGCCTTTCAAGTGAATTGTGAGTTACCACTCATGACTGTATTTGTTAGTGACAAAGACATGGTTGTTGCATTTGTTCATTTTCAATCCTGTGGCCTTCACCAAGTGAGATTCTAATTGAATATGTAACATAAAAATGACATTTCTTAACACAATCAGAATGTACACATTATGATGGCTTGCAAAGTGATGTGTAATTTCTATTGGAATCCAGAGTGGAGATATCCAACATTTGGAATTTTTATTCACCCACAACCTGCATTCAGAATGACTTCCAGCGTTGACAAGACTAAGATATGAGACTACCTAAAGCATTTAAACTGGAACAACCATTTCAGTAATGGGTGTAATAAGTCCAAGTAAGAGATTGGATTAGTTGAGAAAAGTTTGTTATTTATATTTGAGTAGCATAAGTCTAATTCATCAATGTAAATGCAAAAACATTTACATTGAAACAAACAATTGTCAAAATCAACCTACATTTGAGCATGCTGGCAAATATGATCATGTTTTGTTCCAAATCTGGTTATTAACACCAACACTGGGGTTCTTTTACACCAATGAGTGTTAATTTAACACTTACAAAGTTCATTTGTAACTCTGAATCAACACCAGAAATGTTACACTGAAAAATCAACACTAGGTAACACTGTCCAATTTGTTGCGTAGGACATTGTCTCACCCCTCAGAAAATAATAAAATAAAATGAAAGAAAATAATTATTAAGGTGAGTAGAGATCCTTATGCCTTATTCACACTATAGAATATTTTATTTCCAGATTGTGCTTTCCAGCATAGTTACCTCTTAGCTGGAAGATGTAGCCTCACCTTCAGTCTTCAAGTAGCCTACAGTGCATACTGCACATCGCAGGTTGGACATCAGTTGAAATGCGTAACGGGCCCACAAAAAAGATGTCAGGCCCTGTATGCACTGCAGTACATTGTGCAGCTCACTTTGAGATGGAAAAAGGATATTCTCTGCCAAGGATGACATAACTTCACTTGATTTGTATAATGCTGCCCAACTATTTAATCTCTGTTCTCATGGTTGTCATGTAGCTATGTTTATTAGTATTTCTCACTAGCCTACAATCTGAGCGCCTGGAGGGAAACCCACTCATGCAGAATCACCAGGAAAGAAGTCTTATGTGTCACGTAACAAGTGCAATAATGTCAGCGAAAAGGGACCACGAGAAGAAGCATAAAGAATATTATTGGAAAACAAGTGGCTGAGGACAAAAAACTATTGATAAATAGGAGGGTGTAATGGTTCTATGAGCTAAGGACTATGCGTGTCACTCAATGAGTCGCGGCAGGATGAGTCGAGATATTAACATCAGAGTAATTCTGTGCCATGGGTGATGCGTGAGCCCCCCGCACGTAGCATCACTTCCTCAAGACACTTCACGAGGATACAAGGTTACCGGCATCTGGACTAGCATTGTCCCTAGCTCATAGAACCGTGGTTACATGAGTAACTTTTGTTCTATTTCGCTTGAGAGACTATGCTAGTCACTCAATAGGATGACAATACCAGAGTAAGTCGGTTTGCGTAGGTCACTGCCTAGAGCAACACATCACCATAAGTGTCCGATGCAGCACCAAGCACAGCTGAGCTCACACCGTGAGGGTCAACCACATTCTCCTGGTAAGAACTTGCATAGGTACTGGGGGGCGCCCAGCTAGCAGCCGCACATACTGTATGTCAGAGAGGGGGACTTCCTTAAGCAGTGCCCAGGGGGTGGCAACTCCCCTAGTGGTGTGCTACAATAGAGGATGGCACTGGGTGGCCAGCTAGGCTACATGCTTGCAGGATAGTGTGAACAATCCAATGTGACAACCGTTGACAACCGTTGGTTTGAGAGAGGCTTCCCCTGTATTCCAACGTCCGCTCCACGTATGTGTTTAGGGATCTCACAAGACACAGAGCATGTACATCAACATCATGAGTGGGGCATGGAGGTGGACAAGGCTGTTAGCACAAATTCCCTGTTGTTGTGACCGGGGGGCAGGACCTTTGGTAGGAAGGCAGGATTAGGCCGCAGAATAACGCTCGCCTTACCCGGGCCCAGGCGATAACATCCATTACTAACAAATAAAGCATGGAGCTCGCCAACCCTCTTGGTAGAGGCGATGGCCACCAGAAACACAGTCTTAAGAGAGAGATGTTTCAAGTCTATAGCGTCGAACGGTTCAAAGGGAGGTCTAGATAGTACTCCAGAATCAGATCCAAATCCCATTTGGGAACTGAGGGGGCTCGTGAGGGGCGTAATCTACAGACTCCCTTAAGAAATATTGCCATGAGCGGATGGCTGCCAAGTGGACCATCCTGCTCTTTATCATGACATGCTGAAATGGCTGCTGTGACTCCCCTGCTGTGACCTCACCCAGACCCCCCTGGTGGTTTATGTTTGGGAGAAAAATTTAGCAGAGCTAGTTGGAGTGTTCATGTGGAGTTTGGACCAGCTAGGGCTCCATGTCCTGCTGGCTGCTCTCCCCCTCAATACTGCTCCACAGCCTGACAAGGAGGCGTCTGTTTGAACAAGTTCCCTCCGATGGACTCTGCCCAAGCGTTTCCTGCCTGGAAGGAATTTCAGGGATCGCCACCTTTGCCAGTGCTCCTGCACATTCCTTAGACACAGTCAGGTGACAATACCTTTGTTCCTTGGAATGTAAACCCTGAGCATTGAACCACCTCTGCAGGTGTAGAAGGCCCACTTTGTATTCAATGCAGTTGAATGCAAAGCGCAGGAACTTCCTGTGAGCCGGGTGAATCGGTACGTGGAAGTAGGCCTCTTTTAGGTCGAGAGTGGTGAACCACTGGCCTGGGTTGATAGCCTGTAGGATGCGGGATGGTTGAGAGGCCTCAAGTCCAGGACGGGGCAAAAGCCAGCATCTTTCTTGGGGACTAGGAAATATACTCCATAGAACTCCCTGTGCTGTTCTGATGGTTTGAGTTGTCTGATTGCATTCTTCTCCAGCAGGGAGGCAATCTCCAGTTGGAGAGCTTCTCTTTTCAAGGAGTCGGCTGCTGAGTTGACCAAACCTCACTGAATGATGGTGGCCGGCATTGGGACTGGAGTGTGTACCCCTGTAGGACTGTATCTAGCTCCCAGGGGCACTCCATAAGCTCCTACCACTTTTCCAGATGGGGTTGGGAGAAGAGGCCGATACCGGGGCCACACCCATCAGGATGACTGAGGTGGCCCATCCTTAGTCTAGGTCATTACCAGCAAGGATGGAGATAGCATCAGGATCCTGTCTTAAGTCTTCAACGGATCCTGTCGGGCAGAGAGAGCGGACCTGCGAAAACAGAGAGGCTGCCTGGGCCTCCAACTCATCTAGAGTAGGTCCCCTGTCCTTCTTGGACTGCTTGGTGGGAGGTCCCACCGCTGGGGAGGGTTGTTATGCTTGAGACTGCTCCTGGAGCCTCTAGCATTTGTCTCCTTCATCATAGCTAATCGTGCATCACATAGGCGTCGGCCAAGAGTAGCACAAAACATGCAAGCCAGCATTGCATTTATTGCAAAAGTATGGCATGGATAATCTTCTCCTCGTCTAGACATAAGCAGAAATACAGATGTGTCTTATAGACCAGATAATAGTCTTAAAGTAGTTCTGCTCTGAGGGATATATGTGAATTAAGTCATAATATATTCTATGGATATCAGAATGCATTCGATAAATTCCACTCACAATGTCCAAAATGTATGGATGTGAGGAGCCAAACTCAACTGACACAGTAACAGACTGTGTGAGGTGATGTCCTGAGAACAGACTGGCCAACTTTACGGAGGCGATTACGGAGGCGCACATGCTCTAAATGCAACAGCTGCAGCTCAAGCCAGCAAGAGCGTATGCTAGCTAGGATGCGAAGCCTGGAAATTAAGGTGCGACTCAGCAATCATCAGTCCTACTTCTGGAGAGCAACTGTGTTTAGCTAGAGCTAGATAACACACAAAGTTTCCCCTATCCTGGGTAAGTGCGGTACCCAGCCTCAATCTCCAGAGAAGAGACTAACTCCCAGCTGAAGCTAACAAGCAACAGGTAACGCAATTAGCCAGGAGGCTAACATGCGGACAGACACGACAACTGAGCCTAGTGCCGTGAACAGGTTGGCCCAACCCGTTCACTTTACTTCGTAGCATGGTGTCGACCTGTCAGAAAAATCCTAACTGACGACAAAACACTGCAGAGCACTCCTGGGAGGGTTAAGCTCTTCCCAGAATAGAGTATACTCTACACACTCAACAAAAACTAATCTACAGAGTCTTCATCCACTTCTCACTCTACATTGTAGCCGAGGGAAGAAAAGAGGAAGTAAAGCTATGCGCCCAGGTATTTATAGGGGGCACGCGCATCACACCCATGGTACGGAATTACTCTGATATTTATACCTCGCCAGGCGGAAGGATATCCCAAGTCCCTCAAGCTGAAAATAATTTCTCTTTTGTATCCATTTGCGCTACGATATACTAGGATATAGTATATTCATAATTCACGTCGTTACTCAGCTATCGATGCAAAGCCTTGTCCAGTATAGCTTTAATTTGACGAAAATACATTTCACTGCCGGTGCAACCACACATGCATAAAATGTAGCACCCGGGTCAACTTGTGTTCTCCAGCATTACAATGTACACTGAACAAAAATATAAACGCAACATGTAAAGTGTTAGTCCCATGTTTCATGTTCGGAAATAAAAGATCCTAGAAATGTTTCATACACACAAAAAGCATTTCTCTCAAATGTTGTGCACAAATTTGTTTACATCCCTGCAAGTAAGCATTTCTCATTTGCCATCTGACAGGTGTGGCAAATCAGGAAGCTGATTAAACAACATGATCATTACACAAGTGCACCTTGTGCTTGGTAAAATGAAAGGCCACTCTCAAATGTGCAGTTCTGCCACAGATGTCTCAAGTTTTGAAGGAGCATGCAATTGCCATGCTAACGGCATGAATGTCTACCCGAGCTGTTGCCAGATAATTTTATGTTAATTTCTCTAACATAAGCCTCCTCCAACATTGTTTAAGAGAATCTGTCAGTACATCCAACCGGCCTCACAACCGCAGGCATCGTGTGGGAAAGCAGTTTGCGGATGTTAACGTTGTGAACAGTGTGCCCCATGGTGGCGGGTGGTTATGGTATGGGCAGGCATAAACTACGGACAATGACCACAATTGCATTTATCGATGGCAATTTGAATGCACAGAGATATTGTGATGAGATCTTGAGGCCCATTGTCATGCCTTTTTTAAGATATGTGACCAACAGATGCATATCTGTATTCCATAGTCATGTGAAATCCATAGATTAGGGCCTAATGAATTCATTTCAATTGACTGATTTCCTTATATGAACTATAACTCAGTAAAATGTTTGAAATTGCATGTTGCGTTTGTATTTTTGTTCAGTATAGTTATAATGTTTTTGAAATGACATCTGAATCAAAATAGATCTTAGAGTCTTTTCTCCTCTGAGTCAAATAATCATATTCAACCAGGGTAAAGAAAAAAAGTGGGTAGTTGAAACTACGCATCAATAATGTATTGTATAGATGTTACAAATATAGGCTAAGCACAGAGGAGACGACAACCAAGAAAATGATATTGTCCCAATAAATTATTTCTTATTATTGCGGTTTACTCCCACTGCCACAGGGAACTAAGCATGCCACATCCATCCAGCGGCGCAATCAGATATCGTTCAGTTACTGCTTCTCTTAGCGGCGGGTAGGCCTACATCCTATTTGATATGGAGCATTGTGGCCTTAATTAAATGGGGAAATTTACGAGCAATATCATTTCTTATGACTCATTTTTGTAGATATGACACTCCATTAGTGGTGTGCACCGCCAGCCGTCAAATATACGTTATTTTCTCCAAATAGGACAAAGGACGCGCACGCTACAATAATGGCCACGTACAGCTGTGCTGATACTGTTTCAAATCTGCCCGTTCATTTTCGAAATCACACTGTTGGATTGATGTTAATGGTTGCCGGTGTCGTTCCTCAATTCGGAATGTAAGGACTGACCACGACTTTTGTGGACTACAGCAAAAGTAATATCACAGAAAGATTGGAATAGTCAGCGGGTGGAATCTTTCATAAGGTAAGAATACAACATTAGCCTAAGCATCCACGCATAATTCTCGAGGCTGGGTGATTAGATTAATTTAACAAACCTATTTACATGATTTATGAACCAGATAAGTAGCTACTACTGCTGTTTATTAAAACAAAACAAAATTGCGTATTGTTGCTAATTCAATGCTTAAGGTAAACTGTATTTCTCTTCACTTAACATGTTGATGTCATGGCGAAACCAACCCTTCATAGACTAGAAAACCAGAGACTAGAATTTATATGCAAACCTCTTGAATAAAATATAGCCTAAACTGTGCCTACATAGGAGGTAATCCTTGGATGCATTTTATTAAATGTTGATATGCCTAATTTGATGAACAAGACAGAATTCGAAACGAATTAACCGTTATCAATTGACAAGGCACGAGCGCTGTAATCATCGGAGAAGTCACGGCTTACTGTACATTGCCTGCAGTCAGAGTGAAGAAGATCTATCTATGTATGATTCCATTGCAAGAACTCGGTTGAACTGTTTAAAATTAAACGCTTGAGAACTTCAGAGTTTGTGAGAAGAAGATAGAAGACAGTTGAATGGTTTTATGAATTGCGTGTTTTATGTATATGGAATTGGATCTCAGAAAATACAACGCTTTGGCAGCATAAAAAACAGTAAATTACAATACAGAAATTACTAGAAAATGGATGCATCTGTGGTTAGGTCTACAGCCTGACTCACCAAAGCTTCTGGTATAACGTAGCAGGTAGCCTAGCTGTTAAGAGCGATGGGCCAGTAACCTAAAAGGTCACTGGTTCAAATCCCTAAGGTGGGCATTGTGCCCTTGAGCAAGGTAGTGTACACTGAACAACAACTGCTCCCTGGGCATTTGATTAAGGTATCCCTCCCCCCACCTCTCTGAATCAGAGGGTTAAATACGGAAGAGGCATTTCGGTTGAATGCATTCAGTTGTGGAACTGACTAGGTTTTCCCCTTTCTTGCGCCTTTTCAATATATCAACTACAATGGTGTCTTGTGAACATTATCAATCATTTATATCAGGCACATATTCATCCTCAGGCAGAGACTGTAGTACTTTGTTTCAACTTTTTTGTTTCCTATTGAATTGCGTAAAACATTTTCGTTTTTGTTAAGTTATACCAAGCTTTCGTGTCTAATGGCAGGTAATGATTTTTCTTGGCTCTGCCGTTGCGTTGCATTGTGGCCAGTTGTTTGCGCCAACCTAATCATTTAAGTATTGTCTAACAGGGCCATAAGGAAAGGGACGGAGGAACTGCTTATTGCCACCACTTTTGTCTGTAGATTACCATATATTACACAACTGACAGGATATTGGAAATTGGTTGTCGGTGTGACTGAAAACAACATTTGCCTACTGAGCTAAACCTTCTGAGAGAGCCACTACACAATTGTTTAGGTCTCTGGCATGGTGTCAGAAGAAGCCCGTCTGGTGAACTGGCTCCACTACTTTCACTCTTCCTTTCAATCTTGGCACCAGTGTTACTGACCATGTATCGTCCGGACTGCATTAACCTGCTAAGCAAAAGCCGAGACGTTGGGTCTTTCAGCACAAACACAAAATTACAAGTCTTTCAGGTCTCCGGCAAGGTTACTCATCACATGAAACAAGTGAATTAACTATCTCATATACCACATCTATCTATATATCATTGATAGGCCTACATCTGAGCACCAGTACAAACCTTTTCTTACACACACCTGAACATGAGCACACATTTACCACACACCTTTGAAAACAAAGACCAATATACTGGACACAAATACTATTTACAAATACACATTCAGGTACACACTTGAATACAATTATACATGCAATCCTACACCAAATTACATGCATTACTATGCATTTGCACATGACTTGAGAATATTCCATATCATACACACCTGAACAGAAATGAGATGCTTCCTAGTCATTCAGTAGTATTAATTAAGGCAGCTTATGAATCATACACACAAGCTTGTCACCTGCCGCCCCTCTGTTTAAAATATTTTAACTAGGGCATTGCCGACTGGGATTCTTTTTTAGACTTGTGAATTACGGGGTGCAGGTGCACTAGATAGCAAGGTTATTATAGTAAACTAAAACTGAAATTTAAGCCAAAACTAATCATGAAAAAACAATTTAGTAAACTGAAATAAAATAATTAACTTGTTTCAAAAACTAAAACTGTACTGAAACTATTATCTTCGACTCCAAAAGAAACTAAAACACAATAATAATCATTGTGAATTATGTTCAGTTTTAATTTTCTTTTCAAACATTGGGCAAAAATCAAATGGGTTTTCATTTAGGTTTTCAAGTTTTTGGGGGGATTTTCAAGCTACTGATCTGTCTGTGAGGAAAGCCGCTGGAGACAAGAAGCAAGTACAGGGAGGGAACATTTAGTGAAATACGGACAGGAACAGAATACGGAGTTTTCCCCTGTCTGGACAAAAACACCAATGCTGACATAGGGATCTAACAGAGGAACAAACAGATATAAGAGGGGCAATCAAAAATGTAATGGAGTCCAGGTGAGTCCAGCGAGCGCTGATGTGCATAATGATGGTGACAGGTGTGGGTAATGATGGGCAGCCTGGCGCCCTGTAGCGCCAGAGAGGAAGAGCGGGAAGAGGCCCCCCCCTTCCCCCTAGGGGCGCAACCCGGCGTCCCACGTGGGTGAGCCTGACGGGCCGGCCGAGATGTGGGCGGTGGACAAGCCGGCTGAGGCGTAGAAGCCCGGCGAGCCGGCGGAGGCGTGGGAGCCCGACGATCCGGCAGAGGCGTGAAAGCCTGACAATCCCGCTGAGGCGTGGGAGCCTGATGAGCCAGCTGAGGCGTAGAGCCTGACGATCCGACAGAGGCGTGAAAGCCTGACAATCCCGCTGAGGCGTGGGAGCCTGATGAGCCGGCTGAGGCGTGGAGCCCGACGACCCGGCAGAGGCGTGAAAGCCTGACAATCCCGCTGAGGTTTGGGAGCCTGATGAGCCGGCTGAGGCGTGGAGCCCGACGATCCGGCTGAGGCATGACGTGGGATGGGCGCTTGCCGAGCCAACCGAGGCAATGAAACCTCTCGAGTCGGCAAAGGCTTGGAAGCCCGATGAGCCAGCTGAGGCACCCCCGGGTTCCTACGGCAGCGGCACCCGGGCCTGACGTCTTCAACAAAAAACAAAACCCTCCCTGATGCTTCAAAAATGTGTAAAAGGAATGACGCTGGAGACAAGAAGCAATTACAGGGAGGGAACATTTAATGAAACACGGACAGGAACAGAATACGGACAGTGTCTGGACAGGGGAAAACAAAAAGTCCAGGTGAAGTCCAGGTGAGTCCAGCGAGCGCTGATGCGCGTAATGATGGTGACAGGTGTGCGTGACACTGTCAGGTCGAGCACTAGCGAGGAGGAGCGGGAACAGGCATGACACTGTCAGGTAAATGCTGCCAGGAGATTGTGATGTTTCAAATAGGCCTAGCTTGTGCATCACTATCACTAGCTAATCTCAGTTAACCCGGAACTAAAGTATTGCGTAATTGGTCAGCTGCTCGATTAAGTTCTGGGTCCATACATGTTAAGAGAAGTGTTCAAGAAATGCTAGAACGAGGGGTGGAACTGGAACGAGAAGCTCCACCCTCTCTCTTTGCAAGTTTGGGGCCCGAATTTCCCTTCCCCTTCCGAAATTCAAAAGATGCTAACACCTGCAAAATCGTGATTTGTCAAAATAACCAGTGACAAAACAAACAACATCGGAACTACTGCAGCTCGTCATAACTTTGTTGATATTTTTATCAACCTACTGCATACCTATTAAAATATACATTTTAGTGTGCAGGGTGTGCTATCAGCATGCTAACACTCATTAAGACAGAGCGGTAGCATCGCTAGCATTCACTGGTTGAAGTTGAAGTAACATTTGAGTGTAATTGAGTTCACTGGTGACAATGACATGAATATACAGGTACAGTGCCTTGCGAAAGTATTCGGCCCCCTTGAACTTTGCGACCTTTTGCCACATTTCAGGCTTCAAACATAAAGATATAAAACTGTATTTTTTTTGTGAAGAATCAACAACAAGTGGGACACAATCATGAAGTGGAACGACATTTATTGGATATTTCAAACTTTTTTAACAAATCAAAAAATGACAAATTGGGCGTGCAAAATTATTCAGCCCCCTTAAGTTAATACTTTGTAGCGCCACCTTTTGCTGCGATTACAGCTGTAAGTCGCTTGGGGTATGTCTCTATCAGTTTTGCACATCGAGAGACTGACATTTTTTCCCATTCCTCCTTGCAAAACAGCTCGAGCTCAGTGAGCATTTGTGAACAGCAGTTTTCAGTTCTTTCCACAGATTCTCGATTGGATTCAGGTCTGGACTTTGACTTGGCCATTCTAACACCTGGATATGTTTATTTTTGAACCATTCCATTGTAGATTTTGCTTTATGCTTTGGATCATTGTCTTGTTGGAAGACAAATCTCCGTCCCAGTCTCAGGTCTTTCGCAGACTCCATCAGGTTTTCTTCCAGAATGGTCCTGTATTTGGCTCCATCCATCTTCCCATCAATTTTAACCATCTTCCCTGTCCCTGCTGAAGAAAAGCAGGCCCAAACCATGATGCTGCCACCACCATGTTTGACAGTGTGGATGGTGTGTTCAGCTGTGTTGCTTTTACGCCAAACATAACGTTTTGCATTGTTGCCAAAAAGTTCCATTTTGGTTTCATCTGACCAGAGCACCTTCTTCCACATGTTTGGTGTGTCTCCCAGGTGGCTTGTGGCAAACTTTAAACGACACTTTTTATGGATATCTTTAAGAAATGGCTTTCTTCTTGCCACTCTTCCATAAAGGCCAGATTTGTGCAATATATGACTGATTGTTGTCCTATGGACAGAGTCTCCCACCTCAGCTGTAGATCTCTGCAGTTCATCCAGAGTGATCATGGGCCTCTTGGCTGCCTCTCTGATCAGTCTTCTCCTTGTATGAGCTGAAAGTTTAGAGGGACGGCCAGGTCTTGGTAGATTTGCAGTGGTCTGATACTCCTTCCATTTCAATATTATCGCTTGCACAGTGCTCCTTGGGATGTTTAAAGCTTGGGAAATCTTTTTGTATCCAAATCCGGCTTTAAACTTCTTCACAACAGTATCTCGGACCTGCCTGGTGTGTTCCTTGTTCTTCATGATGCTCTCTGCGCTTTTGACGGACCTCTGAGACTATCACAGTGCAGGTGCATTTATACGGAGACTTGGTTACACACAGGTGGATTGTATTTATCATCATTAGTCATTTAGGTCAACATTGGATCATTCAGAGATCCTCACTGAACTTCTGGAGAGAGTTTGCTGCACTGAAAGTAAAGGGGCTGAATAATTTTGCACGCCCAATTTTTCAGTTTTTGATTTGTTAAAAAAGTTTGAAATATCCAATAAATGTCGTTCCACTTCATGATTGTGTCCCACTTGTTGTTGATTCTTCACAAAAAAATACAGTTTTATATCTTTATGTTTGAAGCCTGAAATGTGGCAAAAGGTCACAAAGTTCAAGGGGGCCGAATACTTTCGCAAGGCACTGTAACTGCCAAAATAATGGAAACACTTGAGTAAATGAGGGATACAAAGTGTATTGAAAGCAGGTGCTTCCACAACTCAATTGAACACTTATGGGAGATTCTGGAGTGGGGCCTCAGCTGAGACAGCGTTTTCCACCAACATCAACCAAACACCAAATTATTACATTTCTCGTGGAAGAATGGGGTCGCATCCCTCCAATAGAGTTCCAGACACTTGTAGAATCTATGCCAAGGTGCATTGAAGCTGTTCTGGTTCAAAGTGGCGCAATGCCCTATTAAGGCACTTTATGCTGGTGTTTCCTTTATTTTGGCAGTTACCTGTCTATCATTCATGACATTTGGACGGGAGCTATAATTACGGTTATAATACAACAAAATCTGTATGTCGTTATTGCTTGAGTTCAGGCGTGGCTGAACTGTTTTTAATGGGGAAAGGTTGGTGCGTACCCCGCTTCTGTGATTTTCGTTGAAAGCTCTGCTCCCGGTGCGTGGACCTATTACTGCCGAATATAAAAGAAAGATAAAAACACACAAATATAATCAAGTTGGCGGAGATTACTTTAGGACGGAGACACTTTAGGACAGGTGGAAGGTCAAAAAAGGAGACCATGAGAACATCGTGGGGAATCATTGTACATGGATGAGGTCTGCCAGGTTTTTCAAATGTCAAAGGAGGGCTCTCACAGAAAAAGTGTGAATACCACTGCCAACCTAGCCGCTGGCCTTACCACAACTACTGGCAAATACTTGACTCTATGATGGTAGTATATGGGTCATTCTACAGAAGTGGTGGAAATTGGGGGTTGGGAAAAAAATCGAATTTGTATCCTATTTTTTCTAACTTTAAGCACACATGTCGTCCAACATGTCATACAGTACCAGTCAAAAGCGTTCCAATCTTTAGGGATCTCGGACGATACGAAAGAGAGTTTGAACAGAATGGTAATAGGGGTGCAAACAATGGTGGCGGATAATTACACATACAGTACCAGTTAAAAGTTTGGATACACCTATTCACAGCAATAGAAAACAACTGTTGATGTCTGTATACAATGCTCCAGGCTATGACAATGTCTTCCTGTTCTTTGTTTTGTTATGTGTTATACAGTACCAGTCAAAGGTTTGGACACACCTACTCATTCAAGGGTTTTTCTTTTTTCTTTTCTTTTTTCTTAAAAAATAAATTGTACCTCCTATTTCTCCCCAATTTTGTAGTGTCCAATTATTAGTAGTTACTATCTTGTCTCATCGCTACAACTCCCGTACGGGCTCGGGAGAGACGAAGGTCGAAAGTCATGCGTCCTCCGAAACAGAACCCAACCAAGCCGCACTGCTTCTTAATACAGCGCGCATCCAACCCGGAAGCCAGCCACACCAATGTGTCGGAGGAAACACCGTACACCTGGCGACCTGATCAGCGTGCACTGCGCCCGGCCCGCCACAGGAGTCGCTGGTGCGCGATGAAACAAGGATTTCCCTACCGGCCAATATTTGTACTATTTTCTACACTGTAGAAAAAATAGTGAAGAAATCAAAACTATGAAATAACACATATGGAATCATGTAGTAAAAACAAAAAAGTGTTAAACAAATATAAATATATTTTATATTTGAGATTCTTCAAAGTAGCCACCCTTTGCGGCAGGTAGCCTAGTGGTTAGAGCGTTGGGCCAGTAACCGAAAGGTTGCTAGATTGAATCCCTGAGGTAAAAATTATCTGTCGCTCTGCCCCTGAACAAGGCAGTTAACCCACTGTTCCTAGGCCATCATTGTAAATAAGAAATTGTTCTTAACTGACTTGCCTATTTAAATTCCGGTTAAATAAATACATAAATAAAAAATAGCCTTGATGACAGCTTTGCACACTCTTGACATTCTCTCAACCAGCTTCATGGGGAATGTTTTTTCAACAGTCTTGAAGGAGTTCCCACATACGCTGAGCACTTGTTGGCTGCTTTTCCTTCACTCTGCGGTCCAACTCATCCCAAGCTATCTCAATTGGGTTGACGTTGGGTGATTGTGGAGGTCAGGTCATCTGATGCAGCACTCCATCACTCCATCACTGTCCTTGGTCAAATAGCCCTTACACAGCCTGGAAGTGTGTTTTGGGTCATTTTCTTGTTGAAAAACTAATGATAGTCTCACTAAGCGCAAACCAGCTGGGATGGCGTATTGCTGCAGAATTCTATGGTAGCCATGCTGGCTAAGTGTGCCTTGAACAAAAATCTCAAATTTGGACTCATCAGATCAAAGGACAGATTTCCACCTGTCTAATGTTCATTACTCGTGTTTCTTGGCCCAGGCATGTCTCTTCTTCTTATTGGTATCCTTTAGTAGTGGTTTCTTAGCAGCAATTCCACCATGAAGGCCTGATTTCACCCAGTCTCCTCTGAACAGTTGATATTGAGATGTGTCTGTTACTTGGAACTCTGTGAAGCATGTATTTGGTCTGCAATCTGAGGTGCAGTTAACTCTAATGAACATCCTCTGTAGCAGATGTAACTCTGGGTCTTCCTTTCCTGTGGCGGTCCTCATGAGAGCCAGTTTCATCACAGCGCTTGATGTTTTTTGCGACTGCTCTTGAAGAAACTTTCAAAGTTCTTGCAATTGTCTGGATTGACTGACCTTCATGTCTTAAAGTAATGATGGACTGTCATTTCTCTGCTTATTTGAGCTGTTCTTGCCATAATATGGACTTGGTCTTTTACCAAATAGGGCTATCTTCTGTATACCACCCCTACCTTGTCACAACACTGATTGGCTCAAACGCATTAAGAAGGAAAGATATTCCACAAATTAACTTATAACAAGGCACACCTGAATTTGAAATTAATTCCAGGTGACTACCTCATGAAGATGGTTGAGAGAATGCCAAGCGTGTGCAAAGCTGTCATCAAGGCAAAGGGTGGCTACTTTGAAGAATCTCAAATATAAAATATATTTTGATTTGTAATAACACTTTTTTGGTTACTACATGATTCCATATGTGTTATTTCATAGTTGTGATGTCTTCACTATTATTCTACAATGTAGAAAATAGTTTTAAAAAATAAGAAAAACTCTTGAATGAGTAGGTGTGTCCAAACTTTTGACTGGTACTGTATGTTTTAGAATTTTTTATTAATTAATATAAAATGAAAAGATGAAATGTCTTGAGTAAATAAGAATTCAACTCCTTTGTTATGGCAAACCTAAATAAGTTTTGCTAAATAAATTATAGTTACTCCACAATACTAACCTAATTGGGGAAAAAAAAGACGGGAGCCTGCACAGAATAAAAATATTCCAAAACATGCATCCTGTTTGCAACAAGGCACTCAAGTAATACTGCCAGAAATGTGGCAAAGAAATGTACTTTTTGTCCTGAATACAAAGTGTTAGGTTTGGTGCAAATCCAACACAACACATTTCTGAATTCCACTCTCCATATTTTTAAGCATAGTGGTAGCTGCATCATGTTATGGGTATGCTTGTATTCTTTAAGGACTGGGGAGATTTTCAGGATAAAAAATAAATGGAATGGAGCTAAGTACAGGCAATATTCTAGTGGAAAACCTGGTTCAGTCTGCTTTCCTCCAGACACTGGGAGATGAATTCACCTTCCAGCAGGACAATAACCTAACCCACAAGGTCAAATCTACACTAGAGTTGTTTACCAAGAAGACAGAGAATGTTCCTGAGTGGCCGAGTTATAGTTTTGACTTAAATCTGCTTGAACATCTATGGCAAGACTTGAAAATGGTTGTCTAGCAATGATCAACAACCAATGTGACAGAGCTTGAAGAATTTTGAAATTAATAATTGGTAAATATTGTACAATTCAGGTGTGCCAAGCTCTTAAGAGACTTACCCAAAAATACTCACTGCTGTAATTACATGTATTGACTCAGGGGTGTGAATACTTATGTAAATTAGATCTTTCTGTATTTAATTTTCAATCAATTTGCAACAATGTCTAAAAACATGTTTTGACTTAGCCATTATGGGGTATTGTGTGTAGATGGGTGACCATTTAAACAAATATTTAATAAATGTTTAATTCAGGTTGTAACTCAACACAATGTGGATGGATTAAGTCAAGGGGTATGAATACTTTCTGAAAGCACTGTAAATGAAGGACTAGATGGATATAACTCGTTTTAGCATAGACACTGTAATTCCACCATCAGCTAGGTGAGGATTTCTATGAGTTGGAAGCCAATTATCAAATAAAATAAAATAAAAGGTTATTTGTCACATGCTTCGTAAAACACAGGTGTAGACTAACAGTGAAATGCTTACTTACGGGTCCTTTTCCAACAATGCAGAGTTAAAGATAAAAAATGTAATAAAAAATAGAAATAGTGACACGAGGAATAAATATCCAGTGAATAACAAATAACAATAATGAGTGAAAATAAGATGGCTGATACAGGGAGTATCAGTAGCGGTAAGAGGTAATTGAGGTAGCTATGTAGGTAGGGGTTAAGTGACTAGGCACTTAACTAGGATAGATAATAGACAGTAGCAACAGCGAATGTGGTGAGTGTAAAAGTGTGTGTGTGAGTTTGTGCATATGTTATGTGTGTGTGGGTGTATGTAGTGTTTGTGTGTGTACAGTGCATTCCAAAAGTATTCAGACTCCTTGACTTTTTCCAAATTTTGTCACGTTACAAGCTTATTCAGAGATCTACACACAATACCCCATAAAGGGAGAACAGGTTTTTAGAAAAGTTTGCAAATTTATAAAATCAGAACAGAACAGAGTAAGTATTTAGACCCTTTGCTAGGAAACTCGAATTTGAGCCCAGGTGCATCCTGTTTCCATTGATCATCCTTGAGATGTTTCTACAACATGATTGGAGTCCACCTGTGGTTAATTCAATTGATTGGGCATGATTTGGAAAGGCACACACCTGTCTATATAAGGTTCCACAGTTGACAGTGCATGTCAGAGCAAAAACCAAGCCATGAGGTCAAAGGAATTGTCCGTAGACTGGATTGTGTTGAGGCACAGATCTGGGGAAGGCTACGAAAACATTTCTGCAGCATTGAAGGTCTCCAAGAACACAGTCGCCTCCATCATTCTTAAACGGAAGAAGTTTGGAACCACCAAGACTGCGCCGCAAGGCCAAACTGAGCAATAGGGGGGAAGGGCCTTCGTTAGAGCTACAGAGTTCCTCTGTGGAGATGGAAGAACCTTCCAGAAGGACAACCACCTCTGCAGGACTCCACCAATTAGGCCTTTATGGTAGAGTGGCCAGACAGAAGCCACTCCTTAGTAAAAGGCAGCCTGCTTGGAGTTTGCCAAAAGGCACCTAAAGGACTAAGGCAATGAGAAACACGATGCCAAGGTGAAGCATGGTGGTGGCAGCGTCATGCTGTGGGGGATGTATTTCAGCAGCAGGGACTAAGAGACTAGTCAGGATCGAGGGAAAGATGAACGGAGCAAAGTACAGAAAGATCGTTGATGAAAACCTGCTCCTGAGCACTCAGGACCTCTGACTGGGGCGAAGGTTCTCCTTCCAATAGGACAACGACCTTGAGCACAAAGCCAAGACAATGCAGGAGTGGCTTCGGGACAAGTCTCTGAATGTCCTTGAGTGGCCCAGCCAGAGCCTGGTCTTGAATACCCAAGAAGACTCGAGGCTGTAATCGCTGCCAACGGTGCTTCAACAAAGTATACATTTGCAAACATTTCTAAAAAGCTGTTTTTGCTTTGTCTTTATGGGGCATTGTGTTTAGGTTGATGAGGGTAAAAAATTATTTAATCAATTTTAGAATAAGGTTGTACCATAACAAAATGTGGAAAAAGTCAAGGGGTCTGAATACTTTTCAAATGCACTGTATGTGTGTGTTGGAGTGTCAGTGTAAGTCTGTGTGAGTGTGTGAGTAGAGTCTAGTGTGTGTGCATACTAGTCAGTGCAAGAGAGTTAGTGCAAAAATGGGTCATTGCAGGTTGTCCCAATAGCCATTTATGATTAGCTATTTAGCAGAGAGAACAGTCTACGACTTGGGTGGCTGGAGTCTTCTTCAAATTGGGTTTCCTATGGTTTGTAAACCAAAAACGAAGGTTATATCCAGGTTCCAAGACCAATATTTATACCAGGACATTGTTTCCAAGATCCAGACCTAGCAAGTTGAGAGCATGACAAGTTAAAGACCAAATGTATAGTAGAGTACATTATAGTAGAGTACAGTAAAGTACAGTAGAGTAGGTTACAGTACAGTATAGGGGTGTGAACTTTTAAACATTAAAATGTTTGAGCAAATTTGGGACGTTAACATAAAAAATCCTTAACTGTTTCTTTGTTTTAATTTTTTCTCACAAAATTAAAATCCCAGTGCAGTTCTTAAAAAACTACCACTAACAACAGGTCACGATCATCATAATAAAGGGGAAAATGTCAATTACAACAAATGCTTAATGCAGCAATGCTGTAAAGTTGGGAGATATGCATCTTTCAAATGATTTACCACAGATAGGAAGTGCTCTGCACTTTACCACCATTAAGTTGGAGAAGTGGCAGAGAAAGGCAAGCGACAGCAGAGAACAGCCTGCTCTGCCCTGAGTCAGTATATGGAGTCTGCTGCTGCGCTGTGCTTTTAGCTGACCCAATGTTACAACGATTGGTGCTTTGTAAACATGCTGAAGTACGGACTGACTACTGGGAACTTCATCAGCAAGCTGTCAAACTATTGCAAATGAGTGACAAGCTACACACTGTTTATCAGTGCAGTGCCCAAAATCCTTACACTCTTAGAGAAAGGGTGCTATCCCAATAGGACAACCCTTTTTTTGTTGCAGGGAGACCCTTTCGGGTTCTATGTAGAACGTTTTCTACAGAGTGTTCTACGTGGAACCCCAAAGGGTTCTACCTGGAGCCAAAAAGGGTTCTACCTGCAACCAAAAAAGTTATCCTATGGGTACAGATGAAGAACCCTTTTGGGTGTAGCTATTGTAGCTTGCTAAAGTTCCATCCCTGTGTACAGGTTAGCGTTTTTCGAATCTTGTTCTGGAGGCAGCTCTGCAGAGTGGTCACTAGCTGGCACAGCCACAAAATCATAAAACCTAATCCTAACCTTAACCCTGACCTTAACCATACTGCTTAGCCTCCTAACCTTAAATTAAGTCCAAAAAGCAATATTTAGAGCGAATTTTGACTTTGCAGCTCGCCTATCTAAGGACAAGTCACTCAGTTCTGCTTCCAGGACAAGACTCATGACAATAAACGTCAACCTGCCCCTGTGTTTGTCAGTGAAGCTAGCTAGCTAGCTAGCTAGCTAGCTAGCAGGCAGGCTACAACAAGCTAAATCAGCTGAGGAAATCACTGGTGACCGATATACTTGCACATATTTTGTGCATGAGTAGAAAGAAGTCATTTTGTCATTTTGTTTTCCCACTGTCTATCAGAGTGTGCGTCTGTGTCTGTCCCAGTGCCTGTGTTTCATAGCGAGTGACCTGCACAACAGGTCACGGGAGACAATGCTCACAAATGGATTTAGAATTTTGTAATATTGTTATGTGGCAGTTGGAATGTTGAGTGACCAAAACCACTATCAAACTATTAAACAGTGATCAAAATAGAAAGCGGCCCCTCGATACAGGACTTAGGGGCCAGGTTTTCGGTTTGAGATTCAGCCTATGACTGAATTATTGCCCCATAGCGGTCATACGCAATAGGACCATATTCTGCATTGTGAATTCACAAGGGATTTTTACGGAAAACTGATAAAAAATATCTGTTTAAACATGAAGAAATTTTCCATTTGTCACATCCCTACTACAGTAGAGTACAGTAGAGTACAGTACAGTAGAGTACGGTACAGTAGAGTAGAGTACAGTAGAGTACAGTAGAGTAGAGTACAGTAGAGTAGAGTACAGTAGAGTACAGTACAGTAGAGTACAGTACAGTGGGGTACAGTACAGTACAGTAGTGCACAGTACAGTGGTCCTCTGTAGTTCGAGATGCCTGTGCTGTCACAGTTGCCATAATGGCACAGATACAAAGATGAGACCTCTATACACTCACTGGTTAGTTTATGATGTAGACCCATCTAATACCGGGTCGGACCCCCCTTTGCCTCCAGAATGTCCTGAATTCTTCTGGGCATTCTACAAGATGTCGGAAACGTTCCACAGGGATGTTGGTCCATGCCTACGTGATGGCATCACGCAGTTGCTGCAGATTGGACAGCGGTACATTCGCGCTGCGAACAGCCCGTTCGATCACATACCAAAGATGTTATATTGGGTTGAGGTCTGGGGACTGACCAGGCCACTCAAGTAAACTGAACTCGCTGTCATGTTCCAGGCAATATTTTTCCATTCCTCAACTTCGCAGTGTTGGTGATTGCGTGCCAATTGGAGACGCTTTTTCTTCTTTTTAGCTGATAGGAGTGGAACCATGTGTGGTCGTCTGCTGCAATAGCCCATCCGTGACAAGGATCAACGAGTTGTACATTCTGAGATGCCGTTCTACACACTACTGTTGTACTGCACCGTCATTTGTCTGTTTGTGGCCCGTCTGTTAGCTTGCACGATTCTTGCCATTCTCGTTCGACCTCTCTCATCAACAAGCTGTTTTTGCCCACAGGACTGCCGCTGACTGGATGGTTTTAGTTTGTCGCAGCATTCTCTGTAAACCCTAGACATTGTCATGCATGAAAAGCCCAGCAGGGCAGGCGTTTCTGAGATTTGGATTCGGCGCCCTGGCACCAACGATCATCCAACGCTCAAAGTCGCTTAGGTCCCTCATTTTGCCCATTCTAACGTTCAATCGAACTGTCACTGAATGCCTCGATGCCTGTCTGCCTGCTTTATATAACAAGCCACGGCCATGTGACTCACTGTCTGTAGGAGTGATCCATTTTCTTGAACAGGGTGGTGTACCTAATAAACTGTCCGGTGAGTGTAAATCTCTGGTGTCAATTGTTTTGGTTGTGATCATTTTGGTTTTGACTTATTTTGGACTTGAAAGAATCCCCATAGGTAAAATATGGCTGGCTTTCTTTCATTTGGACAGATGGACATCCCAGTAAACATATTTTAGTCCCAAAACGGTACTTTACATATTTCTTGATATATTAGATGTTCGGCAGACAGACTACTCACCATGGGGCCATGCTGGAGAAGGATGCAATCCCAGTCGATTTTAAAAGGTGGGACAAGATAAAAACAACTCCTAATTAGATCAGTATATTTCAATGTAATAACAAGATGTTTGATTGAAATAAGGGTGTTAAAAATGGCTTTCTTTTCAAACAGCCACCTCTCAATAGAAACAAGTTTATAAACAATGACTTTGTACTACATTCATTTGACAATGAATATGTGTTTGTTATTGCCTTGGATTGAATTAGAACATATTATGATGTTAATAAATGTTTTAAGTTTAGAGACTTTTTTTTTTATGGTAGTTTGTTTTTATTTACCCCCCCCCCCCCCCAAAATTAGATTTGAATATATAGTTTTGTTTTACAGCACCTTGCACTTTCACCCTACTCATTCTTTTGAGTATATTATTTTGGCATCTCGACCTCCTTGAGTTGTTCCTTTTCATGGTTTTGAGTCCGAATAACTTTTGAACCAAAAAAATATTTGTCATAATTCGCTCTTTTATGATTGCTTAATCAATAGAGACCACACCAACGCACAGGACAGACTTTTGCTCTGTGCAAAGTTGAGGATTTGATCATTCATTTACTGTCAGCATCTCTTCAGCAAGACCTCCAGCACCTAATGACTCAATCAAGTACTTTATCAACCTGGAATGAAGTGTTGCCGATCACTCTGCATCAGAGATATCATATTGGGATAATTGTTTATCACAAGTTGATTATTCGTCATTCACTGAAGATGAGTCAGATTGCATCTTGGCTTCTGAAGGACTAGTTCCTCCCACTTGGTGAGAGTGCTGTGTCTTCTGCCTGCCTGCCTGCCAGCCTGCCTGCCTGCCTGCCTGCCTGCCTGCCTGCCTGCCTGCCTGCCTGCCTGCCTGCCTGCCTGCCTGCCTGCCTGCCTGCCTGCCTGCCTGCCTGCCTGTAGTGGATGACTCAGCGGGCCACGGCAGCTGTAATTCCTAAACCGTCTCTGACTCCCCCATCCTGGAGACAGGCTTTGTACTCCATGACACTACACTATTCTGCACTATTCCAAAAGGGGAAGATCAGTTAATACCTGGGAATAGTAAGCCCCACTCTGCTTCCATTCAGGCCCAGTCGCTCACATGGACAATGGGAGTGTCAGATACCTTCCAGTAACAGATCATGCTGATGATGGTACGCTAAAGAGGGCTGTTTGTATGCATGGGAGGATGACGCTGTAGTCAGCCATTTGATAGCACTCCAAGAACACTCGCCACAACACTCTGAGGCCTTGTACGTGAAACAGAAAAGATGTCACGATTGTACTATGTATGTACATGTTCTGAGAGACCCTATGACCTAACCTGTGCCATTAATAAATTGGAGACCTGTGTCTCTTAAACAACACAGTAAAAACAGGCAAAGGGTAATCTGATCCTAGATCTTTCATTCAGGGCAACTTCTGACTAAGCTCTACTATATCTGGCTCTACTTATCAGCTGTTTGCCATTCACTTATAGGAGGCATAGTGTTGCCTTCATGATAATGTCATAAGCATGTCATAATACTCCATAACGTGTGAATTATGTCAGTAAGCTGCCGATAGTTTCTAAGACATGTTCGCCAGCGTTCGTGACATTATTCGGAATCATATTTATATTGTGTTTACATTTTAGCTATACATGTTATTAACTTCCTAATGGGACCTCCATTATGGCAGTTCACACACGTCACATAGCAATGCTTGGAAACACAAATGTCAGTTCAACTAAAATAAATTGAATAGTTCTACTCTTTATTGTATTGTTCTGGGTTTTGCGGTTCCCTTTCAGGTTTTCACTCGATGTTACCACAAAATGGGAATACCAGCTTGGAACCACTCCCTGACTAGACAAGTGACTTCTCTTTTTGAGTGTGGCATTGTGCTATTTTAGCTCACTTCCCGAGCGGTAGGTGAAATGCTCTCTTTGGATGACCAGAGCCTTTCAGTGACTTAATGAGTCTCTCCTGGGGCCAAAGCAAAGTGCTTGTTGGGTTTTAGGGTCGCTAGGCTTCACGGCTACGAGGGTGTGCAGGCGGCGCTTCCGGTGTAGACGCCGGCCTGCTGCGGCATGGAGTGTTCGTCTTTTCCGACAGCTCTGGAGAGACAGGCGCTCTCGGCCTAGGCCGATGCATCGTGCTGATTGGTGGCAAGGCACCGGGGGCATGCACAGCTCTCCCGCCCCAACTCACAAACCAATGGGGAGATGTAGGTCAGCTTCACATTCAAACACACACACCTCTGTTCTGTCTCTCCAAACACACTGACCTGTCTATCTGTCTGTATCCTATCCTTTTGTGTGATATACTGTCTCCATCAATCTACTTTATATTCTGTCTATTTCTTTCTCTGTCTCTCACTCTCATTAACTCACACACTTATTCACTTACTCTCTCTCTCTATATATATATGTGCAGTACCAGTCAAAAGTTTGGACACACCTACTCATTCAAGGGTTTCTCTTTAATTGTTACTATTTTCTACATTGTAGTATAATAGTGACGACATCAAAACTATGAAATAACACATACGGAATCGTGTAGTAACCAAAAAAGTGTTAAACATATCAAAATCTATTTTAAATTTTAGATTCTTAATAGTAGCCACCCTTTGCCTTGATGACAGCTGTGGTAGCCATTCTGGTTAAGTGTGCCTTGAATTCTAAATAAAGCACAGACAGTATCACCAGCAAAGCACCCCTACACCATCTCACCTCCTCCTCCATGCTTCACGGTGGGAACCACACATGCCAAGATAATCTGTTTACCTACTCTTCGTATCACAATGACAGTGGTTGGAACCAAAAATTTCAAGTTTGGACTCATCAGACCAAAGGACAGATTTCCACCGGTCTAATGTCCATTTCTTGTGTTTCTTGGCCCAAGCAAGTCTCTTCTTATTGGTGTCCTTTAGTAGTGGTTTCTTTGCAGCAATTTGACCATGAAGGCCTGACTTCAGTCTCCTCAAAACAGTAGTTGTTGAGATGTGTCTGTTACTTGAAGTCTGTGAAGCATTTATTTGGGCTGCAATCTGAGGTGCAGTTAACTCTAAAGAACTTATCCTCTGTAGAAGAGGTAACTCTGGGTCTTCCTTTCCTTTGGCATTCCTCATGAGAGCCAGTTTCATCATAGCGCTTGATGGTTTTTGCGACTGCACTCGAAGAATCTTTCAAAGTTCTTGCAATTTTCCGGATTGACTGACCTTCATGTCTTAAAGTAATGATGGACTGTCATTTCTCTTTGCTTATTAGAGCTGTTCTTTTTTTTATATGGACTTGGTCATTTACCATATAGGGCTATCTTCTGTATACCACCCGTACCTTGTTACAACACAACTGATTGGCTCAAACACATTAAGAAGGAAAGAAATTCCACAAATTAACTTTTAGCAAGGCACACCTGTAATTGAAATGCATTCCAGGTGACTACCTCATAAAGCTGGTTGAGAGAATGCCAAGAGTGTGCAAAGCTGTCATCAAGGCAAAGGGTGGCTACTTCGAAATAATCTAAAATAAATTTTGATTTGTTTTACACTTTTTTGGTTACTACATTATTCCATGTGTTATTGCATAGTTTTGATGTCTTCACAATTATTCGACAATGTAGAAAATAGTAAAAATATAGAAAAACCCTTGAATGAGTAGGTTTGTCCAAACTTTTGACAAGTACTGTATATCTACAGTATCTATCTATCTCTATATGTGATGATGTGATGCATTCTGTAGCCCCCCCCCCCCCCCCCCCCCCCCTCCCCCGTGTCTCACTAAGCTTCACTGACAGATTTGCAAAGCACTAAATTACTCATCCAAAGAGTAGGAGGACGTGGGACTAAATCTTGGCTCCTTATGCAACACTTTGTTTGAGACCTCCATTGAAATGATTTTGATAGGCTACTAGGCTTCCACATTGCCACCGACAACGCTGGCATTGTATTTATTTGTTTAATGAAGTGAACAACATGTTAGACAGTGTGTTTATATTACAAATACAGCATCATTCGATACATCATTTGGCATCACTCTGAATCTGGTTCTTATGCCGGTGCACATCCTGCAATTTATTTCATCTATTCTCTGGGACATTATGGCTCGCCAGCATTTTTCTTGGGACATAGCCATACGTAAACTGTATATTTATGTAATGAGTTGTTGATTAAGCAGGTCCACTGACTGGAAATATTGATGAAGCCAGACTGATATCAGATGATTTGTTGACTTTGGGGGATGTTTGGCCTGCAGACTTGGGCTGGCGCCTTGCTGCTTTGGCAATGTCGCCGGCACACAAAGGTCTAGAGAAAAACTGAAACATGGACAAAGAGGAGACTTTTAAAGACTTTGACAGTCCATCAGATTTGGACATCTTACCTTAAGCTCCCGAATGGCTCAGACAGACGCCACAAATTGGGAGCACAGATTCAGCTGCAGAACAGCGCCCCTGGAAGATTGTAGGGCTTAAGTGACTCGCTCAAATGCAGGAGAGGCTATCTGTGATCTACCTTGTGGTGGCCAGTTGACCTCCCCTATTGTCCAGCATGGGATTCAAACTGGAAACCTTCTGGCTTCTGGTCCACTCGTCTAACCTCTGAACTTCCTACTGCCCGAGATCAGAGGAGATGTGAAGGAGGAAGCACCCCACTACAACTGAAGCCACATAACGAGAACTTAGCCAATACCCCATGTGTCTGTCCACTCCCTTCCACATCTCTGAAAGAGCCTGTCAAAAACAGACCAGGCTAAAAAGATTGTAGACAAACAATATGTCTAACTTTGACGAATGACTTACAAACTATTCTGAACAAAAATATAAACGCAACATGTAAAGTGTTGGTCCCATGTTTCATGAGCTGAAATAAAAGATCCCAAAAATGTTCAATACTCATAAAAAGGTTATTTCTCAAAATTTTGGTGCACAAATTTGTTTACATTCCTATTAGTGAGCATCTCTCCTTTGCCAAGATAATCCATCCACCTGACAGGTATGTCATTTCAAGAAGCGGATTAAACTGCACGATCATTACGCAGGTGCACTTTGTGCTTGGAACAATAAATTGCCACTTTAAAATGTGCAGTTTTGTCACACAACACAATGCCACAGTATGTCCAACCGACCTCACAACCGCAGACCACATGTAACCACGCCAGCCCAGGACCTCTACATCCGCCTTCTTCACCTGCGGTATCATCTGAGACCAGCCATCCGGACAGCTGATGAATCTGAGGAGTATGTGCGTCTGTAATTCTTTCCTTTTGTGAGGAAAAAAACATTCTGATTGGCTGGGCCAGCTCCCCAGTGGGTTGGCCTGGCTCCCAAGTGGGTGGTCCTATGCCCTCCCAGGCCCACGCATGGCTGCACCACTGCCCAGTCATGTGAAATCCATAGATTAGTGCCTCATTTATTTATTTCAATTGACTGATTTAATTTAATGAACTGTAACTCAGTAAAATTTTGAAATGGCATGTTGCTTTTATATTTTTGTTCAGTATAGTTCTAATGTTTTTGCAATGACATCTGGATCAAAATAGATCTTAGGAGTCTTTTCTCCTTTGAGTCAAATAATAATATTCAATCAGGGGAAAGACAAAAAATGGGTAGTTGAAATTACGCATCAATAATGTATTGTATAGATGTTCAAAATATAGGCTAAGCACAGAGGAGATGACAACCAAGAAAATGATATTGTCCCAATAAATAATTTCTTATTTTTGCGGTTTACTCCCACTGCCACAGGGAACTAAGCATATACGTTATTTTCTCCAAATAGGACAAAGGATGTGCACGCTACAATAATGGCCACGTACAGCTGTGCTGATACTGTTTCAAATCTGCCTGTTCATTTTCGAAATCACACTGTTGGATTGATGTTAATGGTCGCCAGTGTCGTTCCTCAATTCGGAATGTAAGGACTGACCACGACTTTTGTGGACTACAGCAAAAGTAATATCACAGAAAGATTGGAATAGTCTGCGGGAGCAATCTTTCATAAGGTAAGAATACAACATTAGCCTAAGCATCCATGCATAATTCACGAGGCTGGGTGATTAGATTAATTTAGCAAACCTATTTAAATGATTTATGAACCAGATAAGTAAAATTCATTCCTGGCTCCCAAGTGGGTCGGCCTATGCCCTCCCAGGCCCAGCCATGGCTGAGCCCCTGCACCGTCATGTGAAATCCATAGATTAGGGCATAATTAATTTATTTCAGTTGACTGATTTCCTTATATGAACTGTAACTCAGTAAAAATCTGTGACATTTTTGCATGTTGAGTTTAGATTTTTGTTCAGTGTAATATTGCTCAATTGCTGCACCCACAATAATTTCAAATCAAGATTTTGTTAGAATTATGCTCTAAGTGCATCTCATGGGTAAGTTTGGGAGGCAGCTGTGACCTGGGCATTTTGATAAGGCTAGGTTTACATCATTATGAATGTCTGAGCCTTCTGCTTATAAAAGGACTCCAATGGCTCCAACCTGTCTGTAGACTCAATTTATTAGGTGCCACCACTTGCCCCTTTATGCTTATGCTATTGGTCATCATCATTCTCTACAGGAAACCACAAGAATCTCTGAGAAAGCTTTTAGCTGGCCTTCTCCATGACCTGATTCACACAATAGGGCTGATATTTCCAGCGCGGTTCCAGTAACTATGGTGGGATGTGTAACAAGGCCAGCCCAGTACAGCTTGGCTGGGTTGGCCCTATAATGGGATTCAGGCTGCTCTGTGGCTGAATCTGTGATGTGTCGGGGGTTTGGTATGCGCTGACAGCAAAAAGACATGCCCAGAGTTGTAGGGATAGTTTGCAATTTTTTCATCATCATCTTTCAAATGGTTAGCAACAATATCTTGAGCAGTATTGCAATAATAATAATTCACTTATTTTGCAGGTTAATGTTAATTGGGAAGAGTCTTGTCCTGGAGGCAGAACTGAGCAATTTGCGCTAGATGGGCCAATTGCAAATTCAAAATGGACTATATTGTAAAAATTAAATTAAAGCTTTTTGATGTTAATTTAAGGGTTAGGCACAAGGGTTAGCAGTGTGGTTAAGGTTAGAGTTAGGGTCAAGTTTCAAATCAGATTTTATGACTTGGTGGCTTTGCTAGCAAGTGACTACTCTGCAGAGCTGCGTCCAGTACACGATTAATGACGAAAAACGCTAACCTGCATTTATTTCCTGTACCTGGGACTTCTCCCAATTAGTAACCTCATGCTGTGCTAGCAGCACACTACCATATTGGCTGTCATCAGTAGGGTGGGAATTGCCAAGGACCTCAATATACGATATTATCACAATACTTAGGTGCCGATACGATATGTGTTGCGATTCTATATATATCACGATTTATTTACAATTCTATAAGTATTGCGATACAATGTTCCTAACATATTGCTCACTATATGTCTGCTGCAGAGGGACAAGAGAGAGCCATGAGAAAATGTTTGATCAGACATGTAGTACTAAAAACATATTGGCTCACAAAAATATTGAGGCCAAGCTATAAAAGGAGAAATACCAGAGTTTTGGACTAGGTACAAATGACTAGCGCTAGCTAACGTTAACTACCTACAAGAAGAAGAAAAAAATAATATACTTTATTTATTTATTTATTTTGAGAATCGATCCTTAGAATAAATATAATCTCTTCAAAAAATTATTTTGTGATACTCTACTGTATCGATTTTTCCCGCCATCACTAGTCATCAATATAATGACAAGGTTCTGACATTGACTTGCCTGCCTGCAGTGGTGTGCTGTCTCATAACCAGCAGTGGTCCAATAAGTGCTTGCTAAATGGGAATTCAGTCAAATATCAACCAAAAGTTTACGTTAATCTGATCTTTACCCAGTAGTTTCCCTTAGTGTAGAATGTAGTTGGTTGATTGAGTGATGGATTGATTTAGATGATTAAAAACACTACTCTGTAACATAACATACACTATATAGTCAGAAGTATGTGGACACGCCTTCAAATTAGTGGATTCAGCTTTTTCAGCCCAACCCGTTGCTGACAGGTGTATAAAATCGAGCACACAGCCATGCAATCTCCATAGACAAACATTGGCAGTAGAATGCCCTTACTGAAGAGCTCAGTCATTTTTAACGTGGCACCGTCATAAGATGCCACCTTTCCAACAAGTCAGTTTGTCCTGCTAGAGCTGCCCCTGTCAACTGTAAGTGCTGTTATTGTGAAGTGGAAACATCTAGGAGCAACAACGGCTCAGCCACAAAGTGGTAGGCTACACAAGCTCACAGAACGAGACTGCTGAGTATTGAAGCGCTTAAAAATCATCTGTCCTTGGTTGCTACACTTACTACTGAGTTCCAAACTGCTTCTAGAAACAAAGTCAGCACAATAACTGTTTGTTGGGAGCTTATTGAAATGGGTTTCCATGGCCAAGCAGCCGCACACAAGCCTAAGATCACCATGCGCAATGCCAAGCGTCGTCAGGAGTGGTGTGAAGCTCACCGCCATTGGACTCTGGAGCAATGGATACTCGTTCTCCAGAGCAACGAATTACGCTTCACCATCTGGCAGTCCGACGGACAAATCTGGGTTTGGCAGATGCCAAGAGATCCTGCCCTAATGCATAGTGGCAACTGTAAAGTTTGGTGGAGGAGGCATAATGGTCTGGGACTGTTTTTCATGGTTCGGGCTAGGCCCCTTAATTCCAGTGAAGGGAAATCTTAACGCTACAGCATACAATGACATTCCAGACGATTCTGTGCTTCCAACTTTGTGGCAACAGTTTGAGAAAGATTTTGGAATGAGATGTACGACGAGCAGTTGTCCACATACTTTTGGTCATGTAGTGTATCTTTTTGCAATGCAACCCTGAATGTAAAGCTCAAACCGAAAGCTAGCACCACAAAACAATGCAATAGCTGTTGGAGGCAGGAACTCGGATAAGTTGGCTAGCCTTTGTACGAGAGGCCTGAGCGATGACATCTCACTCATTTTGAGTGTCTCTCCTTGGGGTATGGCCCAGGGCACATCACTCTCCAGACAACAAAACAGACAGGAAATAGAAGTGAATTGACAACACTCCAGCTGCGCCAAGTGTTTTACACTTCACTGTGGTGTGGGGGAAAACGGATCTCCTTTGTGTATTCTCTCTAGCAAGGGCAATTTGACTGAGAAAATAGCTTTGAATGCTGATCAAAGAGCATAATGCAGTGTACACATACCTGCAGATGGCTGATGTGAAAAGAGTGGCATGTGGATTGTTTGGGGGTAATTATGCTGTTCATACAGACATTTTATGGAAAACAGGGAGTTGATTGACACATTGTCATATGTCCTATTACCATACTGGCCATATCTATTATTGGGAATAAATGTGATAAAAATGTATTCAATACAGTAGCATCTTGGTGTGCTACTGTATTGAACTATACAATATTGCTTTACAGCACCGGCAGTTTGAATCAGAAGCAAGAATTGGATTTCGTGTTACTGGCACCATTTCATTATTTCCAGATTGTGAAATTCCCCAAGTTGGGGCCAGTTGCAGGACATGGCAGTGAATAGTGAAGCCTACCTTAGAGCATCCGTAGCCTACCGCAGAGTCTAGTTTTGGATTCAGCCAATGAACCTAATAGATGGTCGAAATTGTAAACTTTGCTGGAGTGTGTGGTCAAATTCTCTTTGGTTGCACATGAAATTAACCTGCCTTCACTTGCACCATGTTCACCATAAGTGTTTTAGAATGAGTGGCCTATCAGTTGATTGTTAAAATTGAATTGGAATTGTTATGTATTGAAGTAATGTGAATGTAAACTATTACTCCTTTATCATCTCTCTTTGTATCCTTCTCCCCTCCCCTCCTCTTTTCTCTTCCTTTTCACCCTCTCCAGGCCTGTTAGTGACACTGGCTGGGCTTGGCCACTCCTCCCCAGTCTCTCCCCCTCCTTCACCCTCCCCTTCTACTCATTCTCTCCTGCTGCTGCCACCACCATGCCCTCTGTCCCCTGCTGCACCACCTATCCTGTGGAAAGTGCCTGTCCGCCCCGGTAGGATGCCCGAGTCGCCCTGCTGTGCCCTGCGCCCCCTCCTGCCCGCCTCCACCACTACCAACGCCGTTTCCTCCTCCTCCGCTGTGACCTCTCCTCTCGCCGCCGCCCCGCCCCCCGATGGCATCGTCCCCGCGCTCCGCCATGGATGAGGATGAGGTGAGCGAAGTGATCAGCACCAACGCGCTGGCCTGGCTGGTGTGCTCAGCCGTGTCCATCCTGGCAAACGCCTGGGGCATCCTGAGCGTCAGCGCCAAGCAGAAGAAGTGGAAGCCGCTGGAGTTCCTCATCTGCACGCTGGCCGGCACGCACATCCTTAACATGGCCATCCCCATCACCATGTACTGCGTCATCACTCTGCGCCGACAGCACTCCAGCTATCAATGGAACGAGGGCCTGTGCAAGGTGTTCGTGTCCACCTTCTACACCCTGACGCTGGTCACCTGCTTCTCAGTCACCTCACTCTCCTACCACCGCATGTGGATGGTACGCTGGCCCGTCAACTACAGGTATGTGTGGGGAAGAACTGGCGTCTAGTTTGATTGCTTCTCTCTTGCTGTGTGTTGTTGCGGGTGGGTGGACTCTCTTGTGCGAGTGTCCCGTATCTTTTCCATTGGTTTCTTTTTTTTTAATAATATATATATTTTTTCATTTTATATTTTTCGCACTCCATATACGAACTTATACATAGGAACAATAACTTACAGACGCACACAAACAGTGACTATGTTTGTTTGTCCTGTTTCTACAGATGCTGTGAAAAGTTGCACGTCCAAAAGAAAAGTGGAAAGGCATTCAGTGCATTCGGAAGTTATTCAAACCCCTTGACTTTTTCCACATTTTGTTATGTTACGGCCTTATTCTCAAATTGATACAATTATATTCTTTCTTCATCAATCTACACACAATACCCCATAATGATGAAGCGAAAACTGGTTTTTATACATTTTTCCAAATGTATATAAAAAAAAACTGAAATACCTCATTTATTTATATAAGTATTCAGACCCTTTGCTATGACACTCAAAATTGAGCTGAGGTGCATCCTGTTTCCATTGATCATATCATCCTTGAGATGTTTCTACAACTTGATTGGAGTCCACCTGTGGTAAATTCAATTGAATGAACTTGATTTGGAAAGGCTCACACCTATGTATATATGGTCCCACAGTTGGCAGTGCATGTCAGAGCAAAAACCAAGCCATGAGGTCGAAGTAATTGTCCGTAGAGCTCCAAGACAGGATTGTGTCGAGGCAGATCTGGGGAAGGGTACCAAAACGTTCTGCAGCATTGAAAGTCCCCAAGAGTACATTCTTAAATGGAAGAAGTTTGAAACCACCAAGACTCTTCCTAGAGCTGGCCGCCCGGCCAAACTGAGCAATCGAAGAAGAAGGGCCTTGGTCAGGGAGGTGACCAAGAACCCGATGGTCACTCTGACAGAGCTCCAGAGTTCCTCTGGGGCGATGAAGGAAAATCATCTCTGCACCACTCCACCAATCAGGCCTTTATGGTAGAGTGGCCAGACGGAAGCCACTCCTCAGTAAAAGGCACATGACAGCCTGCTTGGAGTTTGCCAGAAGGCACCTAAAGTACTCTCAGACCTTGAGAAACAACATTGAACTATTTTGCCAGAATGCCAAGCGTCACATCTGGAGGAAACCTGGTATCATCCCTACGGTGAAACGTGGTGGCAGCATCTTGCTATGGGGATGTTTTTCAGCGGCAGGGACAGGGAGACTAGTCAGGATCGAGGGAAAGATAAACGGAGCAAAGTACACAGAGATCCTTGATGAAAACCTGGTCCAGAGCGCTCAGGACCCCAGACTGGGGCGACGGTTCACCTTCCAACAGGACAACGACCCTAAGCATACAGCCAAGACAACGCAGGAGTGGCTTAGGGACAAGTCTCTGAATGTCCTTGAGTGCCCCATCCAGAGCCCGGACTTGAACACGATCAAACATCTCTGGAGAGACCTGAAAATAGTGGGCAGCGACGCTCCCCATCCAACCTGACAGAGCTTGAGAGGATCTGCAGAGAAGAATGGAAGAAACTCCCCAAATTGTAGAGTCATACCCAAGAATACTTGAGGCTGTAACCTCTGCCAAAGATGCTTCAACAAAATACAGAGTAACGGGTCTGAATACTTATGTCCTGTAAATGTGATTTTTTAAATGTATAATACATTTGCAAAAATGTCTTAAAACCTGTTTTTGCTTTGTCATTACGGGGTATTGTGTGTAGATTGATGAGAGGGGGGAAATTAATCAATTTTAGAATAAGGCTGTAACATAACAAAATGTGGAAAAAGTCAAGGGGTCTGAAGATATTTTCAAATTCACTGTATATACAGGGGCAGCCATTGATTGTGCTTTTGGTCCCACTTTTTTTAAAGTGTTGCGTATACCTGTCTTAATGGTAGTTAAATAATGTTGGGAGATCGGACAACAATGTGAAGCAAAAATAGAAAAGTAATTGGTAGACATGGTTACTTAGTAATTACAACCGTTACACCTGTTCGTGGGATTGCATAGTTACATTTTGTCACGCATTAGATAAACCACAAATTATGAATGACCTTCCAGTAGCCTAGAATTAGCGTAATCTACATTGTGAGTTTATTTGCAAATCTACTAACAGCTACAGTAAATGTTGTTTTTCTTCAAGACTTTCAAGTAATTCAATGCAGCCTCCCTCTGACAAAGCATTCAGCTACAGCGACATCATATAATTTCGCCAAATATAGCCTAGGCTACATTATCTCTCCCCCAGAACACATTGTCATACTCATCCTTTCCAACCATGCCAATCATAATATGAAGAATCTGACTGAGTGTCTGATGGACTTGGTTTCATAGGGTTAGAGAAACAGGAGAGTTAGTGATGCGTTCCCAGTGAATTCCCTTTATCCCGGACACATCTGTTGGTGTGGAATCCAGGTAATCCCGTGTGGGACTAGACTTGCCAGACTGTGAGAGCATCCGCTGCATCACTTCCATCCAGTTCCATCTGGCTTCCACAACCATCAGAAGTAATGGGATCCTTGTTGGCGCTACTTGAACAACACAGGAACCATGAATTAGGGTCAAAGTCGGAAGTCCAACTTATCTGAACGATCTGTTCTGTGCCATTTCTACCTTACGTGCCCCTCAATAAAGATGTTTCAAATCTCAGACCTACAAGTATATTGTAGGACTAGGAGAAATGTTTTAAAGCCACCATTTGTAACTTGTTTGTCAACTGCGGTTTGTTTAAAAAAATAATAATGTTCTTCTCCCCAATTGGTAATTACGGTCTTGTCCCATCGGTGCAACTCCCATACGGGAGAGGCGAAGGTCGAGAGCCGTGTGACCTCTGAAACACAACCACACTGCTTCTTGACACAATGCTCACTTAACCCGGAAGCCACCAATGTGTCGGGGGAAACACCATACAACTGTTTCAGCGTGCATTGCGCCCCGCCAGCACGCAATGGGATAAGGACAACCTGGTTGGCCAAACAATCCCCTAACCCGGAGAACTATGCACCTCATGGGTCTCCCGGTCGTGGCTGTCTACGACACAGCCTGGGATTGAACCAGGATCTGTAGTGACG
Source organism: Oncorhynchus mykiss (assembly GCF_013265735.2). NCBI lineage: Eukaryota > Metazoa > Chordata > Actinopteri > Salmoniformes > Salmonidae > Oncorhynchus > Oncorhynchus mykiss. The sequence continues at coordinate 43,620,236 of NC_048573.1, forward strand.
CAGTTAGCGCTGCAATGCAGTGCATTAGACCACTGTGCCACTCAGGAGGCCCCAACTGTGGTATGGTTTTGACAGTTATTTGAATAACAGATTAAAAGTGAAGTTTGTGCTTTTAATTTCAAAATGTCTGAATGTTATTATTGTTATGCAAATCTGTCCCCATGTTGATCATCAAAAAGTTCATAACAATTATTTGTAGATGAATGCATCTCAAGAGCGATGTAATTGCAGGCCAAGTGCACATGAACAAACACATTTTAGTGTGCAAAAACCGTACTGCAAACCAAATGAGTTTGGGGGTGGGTATCAAACCAGCTTAAGAGTAAAATTTCAACCACTTTGAAACTGAATGTCATTTTAGAATGTCAGAATCAGCCCAATGAAAACAGGGAGATGGATACTGTGTGTTAATGACAATGAGATTAATCAAATGGTGTGTATTGATAAGGATTCTCTAAATAGCCCTTCCTGTGCACAGATATTTTATTCTAGCTCCTATTGTCAAATTGTCTACAGATGTCCAGATCATAGTTAACGAGGCCAATTTTCCAGCTCAGCAGAGACAAGGTTTTTGGCAAAAAAATACAATTAACAACATTTTTGTTTACCCAACAAGCGGTGCTTGTCCTCAATTATCTTTACCTAATATAATTTCAGAGTAGCTAAAGCTATGGGTTTGTGTCCAAACAAATCATCCCAAATTGTTGTGAAACCTGTGTACAGATTCTTGCTCTCTCAAAAAAGAGAGAGGGGGGAATAGAGAAAGAGCAAGCGAGAGTCAGTTATAGACCTGAAGCTTGATTCACAATAACATTATCCATCTTCTGTCCCCCAAAGTCATCTTTTTTCTCACCCCGCCCCCATAAAGACCCTCACACATTTTTTCCAGCTCCTCTTAACAATGTAATTCCATGTGACCTCTTTCTATCATGACACAAGGCGAGACCCAGATGCAGACACAGGAGGCAGACGGTTGGAGTCTTACAATGTTTAATAATCCAAAAGGAGTAGGCAAGAGAAGGGTCGTGGACAGGTTAAAGGTCAAAACCAGGAGGACTATGAAAAAGAGAATTGCAAAGGCAGGCGTACGGGAAAAACGATGGTAGACTTGGAACATACAACACGAACTGGCACAGAGAGACAGGAAACACAGGGATAAATACACTGGCACAGAGAGACAGGAAACACAGAGATAAATACACTGGCACAGAGAGACAGGAAACACAGGGATAAATACACTGGCACAGAGAGACAGGAAACACAGGGATAAATACACTGGCACAGAGAGACAGGAAACACAGGGATAAATACACTGGCACAGAGAGACAGGAAACACAGGGATAAATACACTGGCACAGAGAGACAGGAAACACAGAGATAAATACACTGGGAAAACAAGCGACACCTGGAGGAGATGGAGACAATAACGAGGACAGGTGAAACAGATCAGAGTGTGACACTTTCATCTTTCACCTGAAACAGACCCAATTTCTCCTTTTGAAAGCACATGGCCGCGTGCTTTACCTGACATGAGCATACTGAAGGCCTGAATAATGAATTTTGCCATTGCACTGGAAACAAACGCTTCATCATCTGTTCTCATCAGCCAGTGCTCACTATCTCTCAGGAGTTTTTTTCTCTCCCTCTCTTCTTCCTCCCTCTCGTTTTATAGTAATAGATTCAAGCAGCTTGATGACGTAAATCCCTCTCTTTGCTCCCACCTCAGGCACTTTGAGGAAAGGCTAGCGATCTGTGACTCGCAGCAGCTAAGAGACCCACTTCTTTAGCACAGCGATAAAGGCAGATTAATGCAAACATGGCAGACCCAGGGCTGCTGCCTTCCTCTATACGCTGTTCCCATCGCCCTGCATACATGTAGCACAGACCAATTCAAATCAAAATCTACCATTTATATATGTCGTAATACTGTATACTTTACTTCATTTGGTGAGGTTGGTGTCATTCTCTGTGCAAAGACACACGTACAATGTCTCTGTGAAGCGAGGGAGATTAATCAAAGGATGTGAATGAGGGTAAGAGGAGATGAGAGAAGAGGGGGATGGACGAAGCTGGCTTTGATCTCTCCCCTGAAAGACAGCTTGGGTTTACCTCCAGAACTCCTCTCGGACAGTTGTGGTAGGCTATGGGGGTTGGAGGAGGGGCATCCTCAGCCGGAGTAAACTCTGAAAATCTGCCTGGATACTCTTGAGTCCCTTTATACCGTAGCCACTTTCTAAAAACAACCCACAAAAAAATCATACAATCGACAATCGGGTATCCATAAGTAAGGCAACCAATAGAGGCCTTTGCAACATAAACTGTCTCATGATGTCTTCAATTATTTCTAGTTTAGTCAATGAATTTCAGGGCTCTGTTTAATCAAACTCACATTGGTGTATTTAGACAGTGGCTTGAATCATGGTCAAATAAAATCACTTGACTTATTTTGGGTATATTAAAACCACTAATGCTTCCTGAGACTTGCTTTTCAGTGTCAGGGCTTAGTTCAATCTGTTAAACTGAAGCGTTACTGATTCTGCCATAGAGATGTCAAGGTAATTTCCCATTGAGCCGAGATATGCAGCATTTACCGTGAATGTGGTTTTTAAATTTCAATCATTCTGTAAATATGAACTTCTGCGATGCGGATCGAATAGAGCCCTAAGAAGTGCAGCAGTCTTTAAACCATGACACTGCACCAACATTGCTCCGGCAGGTTCGATTTGAATTCCAGACTCGGTTTTTGTGCAGTGGAACTTTGTGAATGTGCTTTCATGTGCTGCAACCGTGTGTGTGTCTTAGTTCAGGTAAAGCCTGTGTCGCCTCTCGTAGATGTGTTAAAAGGAAAAACGGCCCCAGCCTCCTGCAGTATTTTTTTTTTATGTGTGCCGTGCACATAGCAAATGCATACTACCAAAGGTAACTAACACTCTGAGCAAATTGCTGGGGCTAAAACAATTACTTAGAGGTGAGGGAGAACCCTTTAAATAGACCAAGGAGACAAATATACCAAAGGGCATGGCAATGATCTGGGTCATCAACCAACCATTTCCATTGATTTCCACTCCTACTCTCTATCCAGTTGAATGGTGTTATTCATAGAATATATTGAAATGATGTGCATTAAGTAAGTCTATTCGTGTAATATTGATTTGATCGTATTAAAATTCTCTCAGACCGATCCTTATAATATCATGAAGCTCATGTAGAAGTTTAGATTTGTGGCATTTTATTATCGTGTCCTCTGATGATGTGGAGTAGATCTTCAAACATCCCCCCTCCTCTTCCTCCCCCAAGTTGAGTCTAATAATAGGAATCGAGTAGGAATTAGACATCACTTTGCAAGCCATGTGGAGTGTGGTTTATAGAGCCAGGAGTTTCAGACCACAGTTTAAGGGAATAACTATGACATCAAAGATGGGATTATGTTATTTACAATCCCCCTCTTCCTCCCCCATGTAGGTTGAGTAATACCAAGAAGCAGGCGGTGCACACGGTGATGGGCATCTGGATGGTGTCCTTCATCCTGTCCACACTGCCCGCCGTGGGCTGGCACGACACCATCGACCGCTTCTATGCCCGCGACTGCCGCTTCATCGTCACGGAGATCGGCCTGGGCTTCGGCGTGTGCTTCCTGCTGCTGATCGGCGGCAGCGTGGCCATGGGCATCATCTGCATCGGCATTGCCCTCTTCCAGACCTTCGCCATCCACGCGGGCCACAAGGCCGACAAGAACAAGTTCAACGTGCCCACCATCGTGGTGGAGGACGCTCAGGGCAAGCGGCGCTCGTCCATCGACGGCTCGGAATCGCTCAAGACCTCGCTGCAGATCACCTACCTGATCAGCGGCATCGTCTTTATTTATGACTTCCTCACCGGCTTCCCCATCCTGGTGAGTTCAGCTTCAAGTTTTAATAGTGGTATGTACAGGATACACATGGTATATACCGTCCAATGAAATGCTTACTTGCAGGTTCCCTCTCGATAACGTAACAACAATAAGAAATAGTAAAAGATAAGAATAAGAATAACCAGGAAATGGCTCTGGTAGAATATAATAAAATGTTTAGCAGAAGTATAAATGTAGGAACGGCACTCAACAATTGATAGTAGAATATTTACACGTGTGTCGGGAAAGGGGGGATTGGAGAGCAGGTGTTTAAACTGTTTAGCAGTAATAAATAAAAGTCTAGTAGCAGCAGTTATGATGTGTGTGTTGCATGGGTGTATATGTGTGTATGTGGATGTTTGTGTGTATGTGTGTGTGAGTGAGTGCATGTGTGCTAAGTTGCGGAGAGTCAGTGCAGGTGGTCAGTTCAGTTCAAGTGTTCAGCAGTCTGATGTCTTGTGGATAGAAACTGTCTGAGCCTGTTGGTATCAGACCCGATGCTCCGATACCGTCTGCCCGATGGTAAGGAAGTGAACAGTCTGTGGCTGTGGTGTGTGGGGTCCTTGATGATGCTGTGGGACTTCCTCATGCACCGTTTTGAATGTATGTCCAGGCCGTGGCCGGGATGCAGCTGGTCAGGACGCTCTCGATGGGTGCAGCGGTAGTATTTGGAGAGGGGGCGTGCCAATTTTATTTAACCACCTTAGGAAGTAGAGGCGGTGTTGAGCCATCTTGACAAGAGTGACAGTGTTGTGTTGTGGTGTGGTGGTGTTGTGTTGTGTTGTGTTGTGGTGGTGTTGTTTTCATGGTTCAAATTGTGTGTGTCTGTGTGTGTGTTTGTATGCGTGTGTGTGTGTGTGTGTTTGTGTGCAGAACATATATGGGTTTTATGCAGCCTTTCCCCATAGTCCCCCCGCCCCACATCCTCTCTGGCACAAGTCTGCCCCACTTATGCAGTGGTGGGGGGAAAACGGGTTAGATGTATTGGATGGTTATACAGTCTGTTGTTAAAACTTTACAATGCAAATAATAATACATAAAAACTCAGTTATACAAGCCTTGTAGTTGGTGGTTGAATTATAGAGCTGTTCTGTGCTGTAGCTTAGTCCATTTCTGCCATCGGTAAAGGGTGTAATGGTTCACCAAACACGGTACGTATTGCGATTTTGGGGTCACGGTTCGGTTTTTGGTACAAAGGGGGATTAACATGCCATTCACAATGTTCAGCGTTCACAATGTTCCAGGCATTGTCTGTTGTGACTCTGGCATTGTCTGTTGTGACTCTGGCATTGTCTGTTGTGACTCTGGCATTGTCTGTTGTGACTCTGGCATTGTCTGTTGTGACTCTGGCATTGTCTGTTGTGACTCTGGCATTGTCTGTTGTGACTCTGGCATTGTCTGTTGTTTCCACTCTGCTTTTGTAACCATGTGGGAGGTGGGAATTTACCAGTTGTGAAGTCGTAAATAGCAGTTGGATGCATTCAAGTTATTTTATCTCGTTGAGAAATGCCAATTGGCTATCATGCATGTAAACAAATTATAGAGTTGAAAAACCACATGAATAGATTGCTTTTTATGAATAATGTTTTGCTGTTGCATTTAACTGCCAAACATGCTGTTATAGAGGCCATTTCCTTAGTATGTAACGTCAGAGGTCACCATGTAGGAGAAGTGAGTGCTCAAGATGAGTTTCCCACAAGTAATTACCAGTTGGAAGGCCGTTCAAGTGGATTTTTCCCAGTTGTATGTGGTAAATACCGACTTGCATCTTGGTTATGAACGCACCATGACACTGCCTCCTTCAGTGTCAGATGATTCTCATAAAGGGGGTGTGCCTATAGCACAGTACATCTCCCATTACAGGGTGCATTGGCCAATTAGTTGAAAACTTCGGCTTTGGCTTTCTTATATAGAGCAGGTACTACTTGTTTGCTGAAATGGGTGCAAGGGAAGTTTGTAATGTGTTTCGAGCACTTTCAAGAGTTGCTGACAATCACCGTTGTTGCTGACAATTGTTCCTGTACCAAGAAAGCAACATCCGCACTGAGCTAAAGGATGCTGCTTTTAAGGAGTGTGACTAATTCGGACGCTTATAAGAAATTCCATTACTCCCTCCATTGAACCATCAAACAGGCATATACAGGACTAAGATTGAATCTTACAGGACTAAGATTGAATCTTACAGAACTAAGATTGAATCTTACTACACCGGCTGACGCATGTCGGTTGTGGCAGGGCTTGCAAACTATCACGGATTACAAAGGGAAAACCAGCTGCGAGCTGCCCAGTGACGTGAGCCTACCAGACGAGTTAAATGCCTTCTATGCTCGCTTCGAGGCAAGCGATGCTGAACCATGCATGAGAGCACCAGCTGTTTAAACAGGTTAACATTCACAAGACTGCAGGGCCAGACGGATTACCAGGATGCCTACTCAGAGCATGCGCTGACCAGCTGGCAAGTATCGTCACTGACATTTTCAACCTCTCCCTGACCCAGTCTGTCATACCTACATGTTTCAAGCAGACCACCATAGTCACTGTGCCCAAGAACACCAAGGTAACCTGTCTAAATGACTATCGCCCCTTAGCACTCACATCTGTAGCCATGAAATGCTTTGAAAGGCTGATCATGGCTCACATCAACACCATCATCCCAGACACCCTGGACCCACTCCAAGTTGGATACCGCCCCAACAGATGCACAGATGACGCAATCTCTATTGCACTCCACATTGCCCTTTCCCATCTGGACAAAAGGAACACTTATGTGAGAATGCTGTTCATTGAAAACAGCTCAGCTTTCAACACCATATGGCGACAGGTAGCCTAGTTGTTAAGAGCGTTGGGCCACTAACCCGAAAGGTCGCTGTTTCGAATCCCTGAGCCGACTAGGTGAAAAATCTGTTGATGAGCCCTTGAGCAAGGCACTTAACCCTAATTGCTCCTGTAAGTTGCTCTGGATAAGAGTGTCTGTTAAATGACAAAAAAAAATCTAAATATTGCCCTCCAAACTCATCAATAAGCTAAGGACCCTGGGACTGAACACCTCCCTCTGCAACTGCATCCTAGAGTTCCTGACGGGCCGCTCACAGGTGGGCCATTGACATCGATGGGCCTGTAGGGGAGCGGGTCAAGAGCTTCAAGTTCCTCGGTGTCAACATAAGTAAGGACCTATCCTGGTCCAAACACATCAACACAGTCTTGAAGAGGGCACAACAACGTTTCTTCCCCCTCAGGAGGCTGAAAAGATTTGGCATGGGCCCTCAGATCATCAAAAGGTTCTACTGCTGCACCATTGAGAGCTTCTTGACTGGCTGCATCACCGCTTGGTATGGCAACTCACAAGGCGCTACAGAGGATAGTGAGTACGGCCCGGCACATCACTGGGGCCAAGCTCTCTGCTATCCAGGCCCTAAAAAAGGCTTAGACAGTTCTCTCTTCTACCGCACAGCAAGCGGTACCGGAGCTCCAAGTCTGGAACTAAAAGGCTCCTGAACAGCATCTATCCCCAAGCCATAAGACTGCTCAACAGTTAATCAAATGGCTACCCGGACAATTTGCATTGACACACTTTTTTTTGCACTGGCTCTATTAACATTTACTGGATTCTACCCACAACCTCACACATACTACACTGACACGCCAAAACACACATAAGCACACACTTTTTAACTCTGAATTGTTGGGAAAGGGCTCGTAAGTAAGTATTTCGCAGTAAAGTCTGTTGTACACCTGTTGTATTCGGTGCATGTGACAAATAACAGTGATTTGATTTGAATGGGTGCATATCCACGACTACAAAGCAAAGACTGAAAATATATACATCTGGCCTACCTTTTGCTATTGCAATCTCTTTGGCCCTGTCAGAATCAGCTGCCAAGGGCTGCTTGAATGCAGAGGGAATATGATGCTGTGTTGTTGTTTCTTTGCGTTTCAGTCTTTCGTTTATATATTGGGGTGATGTCGGCGTAAATGTGTCAACATATTTGAGGTGTTGGCAGCTGCAGAGGCTAGTCTCGTTGAGCGTGGCGACATACTGTTAACGTTTTGTCCACCACTCTCTGTCCATCGCGGTAGTAATCGACTGGGAAGACAACAAACTGGAGATTTAAACGATGATGGAGGATCCTCCAATTCTGGTTTATTGACCCCACCACTCGCTATCTTACGGAACTAGTTCCCGGCTGCGTCTCACAAAAGGACAACACTAATTAAGATTAGAATTTTCATCACAACGTGCACATAGGTTCTAGTTGTTCAAACGGAATAGCCTGAAATGTTGTTGTTTTTTCAGCTCAGATTTACCCGAGTCATAGGCCTACAACGCAGCACAGGCATAGCCTATAGGCCTAGTGTTTTCATTATGGAAATGTCAGTGTTTTTATCTATTCATTTGGGTTCACAGTGCAGCCCAAACCGAGGTCCCTATATCAAACGGTTGAATATGAATACATGTACCATTACAAACTCAAGCCTAAATATGTAGATAAAGAAGCTGTACAGCACACTTTCACTCACTCATTCATTCACTCACTCACTCACTCACTCACTCACTCACTCACTCACTCACTCACACACAAACACACACACACACTCGCACTCAGAAAAGCACTCAAAGACTCCCCTAGCAACACGCCTGTGACATGTTAACTCAACTGCAGATTGAAAGATTTATGTAGAATATTCAGTAATGCACTTATGATTTTAGCAGGCAAGTGACAAACTAGGCTAAGGCTACAACTCTCAGATAATTCCTCAAGAAATCCTACTCCCGTCACATAGCATTCCACACATTTTAGCATGCTACTAAGCATTTGCATCTTCTTAAAATGTCATGCAGTATACTGCTATGTAGGCCTGCAATGTTTGCCCACCCCCTGCTGCCCCCTCGCAGTGGTGGCAGCCATTTTGTCTGACATCAGCAGAGCTCCGTCTGTTCGTTGTGCTCCAGAGAGGGAGTAGGGCCGAGGCAGATGGGAAGGAAGAGGATGCACTTTGAGTCAGCACAGGAGGACTCCAAAACACCATAGAAATGAGCTACCTCGCAGGAGAACGGAGCATGAACAGAGTATGCTCAGTGTGGGCCAGTGTGAAGTATAGGCAAAACCATCGTTAATTAGTAGACTAATGTTCCCCGTAGGGCCTCCTATAAGACTTGTTTATTATTTAAATTAACTTTAACGCTTTACCCAGCTCATCTGGGGCTTTAGGTAGCTCTGGAAGTGAGGGAGGCAGGGTGTGTGTGAGTGTGGGTGTCTCTGCTACAGTGCATGTGTCTCTGTGTGTGTCTCTGCTCCAGTGCCCTTCAAGAGCTGCTCCAAAACATCACACTAGGGGGCGGAGAAAAATGGCTATGCGTGCATATGCGTGCGTGTGTGTGTGGCGGGATTCCCCCTCATCTCATTGTACAAGACTGCTCTACCCAACAGAGTGTTTGGTAGCATTGCAGGTGACATACAGTAAACCCTTGTGATAATCAATGGTTGTTGCCATTTATCACCAATGTGTTGCTACAAATGGCATCACATACAGCTTCTGGAGCCATTTCGCTGACCTTATGAGTGTTCCTTCATAGGAGAGAGAAGTCTGTACCCTAGGGTTAAATCTGCTCTATGGCTAATGTACTATGTCATGTACTTCTCGTGGTTTGTTAGCAGTAGACATCTGCGTAGCCTGTCAATTTACTCTCCCTCCGTGCTCGTTAATAACCTTGAATTTTGTCAGCAGGTTTTTTTCTTCTTCTACACACTCTTTGGTTTAGCTCTGTTCTCTTCACACAAGTAAGCAGACGAAGCACCATCCATCCACACAACAACTCCGGATTCGAAACCTTTAGGAAATGGGTGGGTGGCACAAAGCCAAATTTGGCATCAACTGTCCCTATCATAACATCTATTGCGTTGGTTAGCAGCTGCAGTTCAAATGTGGGGTCATTCGATTAGCCGCAGTCGACCTGCTGAGAATCCATATGGCAATCAAATAGGTAAAACTTCAGTCAAAGACAAAGTGTAGTCACAATTCAACATCTCAGACACGAGACATATGTGGCAGGGACTCCAGACAATCAAGGATTACAACGGGAAAACCAGCCATGTTGCGGACACTGACGTCTTGCTCCCGGACAAGCTAAACATCATCTTCGCCCGCTTTGAGGATAACACATTGCTGCTCCCGAGGACTGTGGGCTCTCGTTCTCTGTGGCTGACGTAAGACATTTAAGCTTGTTAATCCTCGCAGGGCTGCCGGCCCAGACGGCATCCCTAGCCGCAAGCGCAGACCAGCTGGCTGGAGTGTTTACGGACATATTCAATCTCTCCCTATCCTAGTCTGCTGTCCCCATTTGTTTCAGGATGTCCACCATTGTTCCTGTACCAAGAAAGCAAAGGTAACTGAACTAAATGACTATCTCCCCATAGCACTCACTTCTGTCATCATGAAGTGCTTTGAGAGGCTAGTTAAGGATCATATCACCTTCACGTTACCTGACACCCTAGATCCCACTCCAATAGATCCACAGACGAGGCAATCACCATCGCACTGCACACTGCCCCATCCCACCTGGACAAAAATAATACCTATGTAAGAATGCTGTTCATTGACTACAGCTCTGCCTTCAACACCATAGTGCCCTCCAAGCTCATCATTAAGCTCGGGGCCCTGGGTCTGAACCCCTACCTGTGCAACTGGGTCCTGAACTTCCTGACAGGCCGACCCCCAAGTGGTGAAGGTAGGAAACAACACCTCCACTTCGCGGATCCTCAACACAGGGGCACCACAAGGGTACGTGCTCAGCCCCTTCCTGTACTCCCTGTTCACCCATGACTGAGTAGCCCCACACGCCTCCAACTCAATCATCAAGTTTGTAGACGACACAACAGTAGTAGGCCTGATTACCAACAATGACGAGACAGCCTACAGAGAGGAAGTGAGGGCCCTGGCGGAGTGGTGCCAAAAAAATAACTTCTCCCTCAATGTCAACAAAATGAAGGTGCTGATCGTGGACTTCAGGAGACAGGAAAAGGAGCATGCCCCCATCCACATTGACGGGGATGCAGTGGAGAAAGTGAAAAGCTTAAGGTTCCTCAGCATACACATCACTGACAATCTGAAATGGTCCATTCACACAGACAGTGTGGAGAAGAAGGGGCAACAGCGCCTCTTCAACCTCAGGAGGCTGAAGTAATTTTGCATGGCTCCTCACAAACTTTTACAGATGCACCATTGAGAACATCCTGTCGGGCTGTATCACTGGTACAGCAACTGCACCATCCACAACCGCAAGGCTCTCCAGAGGGTGGTGCAGTCTGCCCAACGCGTCACCGGGGGCACACTGCCTGCCAATTTTCCCTGGAATATTTTTAGGCACTGAGCTAATTTCAGGTCTGCTGATCGCAAACTTGAACGTTGTGAAAATTCTGTGCAACTTCCAACACACGTTTACTGTGAACACTGAGGCTGTACCCTCTTTAAGTTACAGTTTTAACAGTGGTCAAGAAGGCTACTGTGGATATTTGATCATAATGTAGGCCTACCAGAACAGTCTACCATCAAAAACAATGTAGAACATGCATCCCATAACATTTAAAAAAAAAAAAAATTTAACATACATTTTTACCCACTTTTTCGTAGTATCCAATTGTTAGCAGTTACTGTCTTGTCTCATCGCTACAACTCCCGTACGGGCTCGGGAGAGACGAAGGTCGAGAGCCACGCATCCTCCGATACACAACCCAACCAAGCCGCACTGCTTCTTAACACAGCGTGCATCCAACCCGGAAGCCAGCCGCACCAATGTGTCGGAAGAAACACCGTACACCTAGCGACCTGGTCAGCTTACACTGCACCCTGCCCGCCACAGGAGTCGCTAGTGCGCGAAGAGACAAGGATATCCCTACCGGTCAAACCCTCCCTAACCCGGACGACGCTAGGCCAATTGTGCGTCGTCCCATGGACCTCCCGGTCACGGCCGGCTGCGACAGAGCCTGGGCTCGAAACCAGAGCCTCTGGTGGCACAGCTTTAGACTCTCTGGGCCCACCGGGAAGGCAGAGTTTGTACCTTCAGACACATGGAATGGTTGAAACAGTTTGCCTACCTGGCGCAGGACAGGTGAATCGAGTGCAACTACCACCAACAGCACGAGACGAATAAATAAAAAATTGGAGATCGACTAGTCGATTGCGATCGACCGGTTGGTGACCACTGTTCTAGAAAGTTGAATGATGTTCAATCTCGTGCTTCTCTCTGTGTGCTGATATATTCTGTGTGGCAGTCCTGGGGGGAGCCTCACGGCAGTCCTGGGGGGAGCCTTGCGGCAGTCCTGGGGGAGGCTTGCGGCAGTCTCTGGGGAGCTGCGCGGCAGTCTTGGGGCTACTGCGCGTACACATGCAGCTTAGAGGGAATGTTACTGCCTGCCCTCCAGGACACCTACAGCACCCGATGTCACAGGAAGGCCAAAAAGATCATCAAGGACATCAACCACCCGAGCCTATGCCTGTTCACCCCGCTATCATCCAGAAGGCGAGGTCAATACAGGTGCATCAAAGCTGGGACCGAGAGACTGAAAAACAGCTTCTATCTCAAGGCCATCAGACTGTTAAATAGCCATCACTAGCCAGCCTCCAACCAGTACCCTGCCATGAACTTAGTCACTGTCACTAGCTGGCTACCATCCGGTTACTCAACCCTTCACCTTAGAGGATGCTGCCCTATGTACATAGTCATGGAACACTGGTCACTTTAATAATGGAACACTGGTCACTTTAATTACAATCTGTTAACAATGCCATCCTATTCAACTATTGCTGTATATATAATATACTATTCTATCATACATACTGTCCATAATGTCTATACATCCCATCACATATATATATTTATACTCCGGACTCTGACATTGCTGCTAATATTTATATGTTTGTTAATTCCATTGTTTTACATTTAGATCTGTGTGTATTGTTGTGAATTGTTAGATATTATTGCAATAACATTAGCTAAATATGTGTATGCGACCAGTAAAATGGGATTTGATTTGAGCGGGCGCACACACAGTGGCTCAGGTTGTGTTGTTGCCATTGTTGTTGCCCTGTCCACAGATGTGTGGACAGGCAATTATACAGTGGAACAAAATGGCGTTAGGATGAATGCACCGTGGTCCTGCCTTACTGACTTTAATTATCTCTTCTTGTGGACTACAGCAGCTGAGGAGACGAGAGGGATTGAATTCATAAGAGCGCATGCCAAAATTACCAACTCTAAGACGACTCTCATAATCTGAGAGTCCCAAATTCCCAAGAAGGCCATGGACCTGGGATGATTGTGGCTGTTTTGGCACAAAGGAGAGAGGTTGTGGTTAATGCCTTTTTTCTCTAGGAAAATACTCCTCTTTTAAGCGAGTGGGTGTAGGAGTTCTATTACTCTCTTCTATATTCATCAGCTTGCCTGCTCCACTGTCAGGTTCTCATCAATTTTTCAGTGAGCCGTTTTCTTGGGTTATCATGCCGACTTGGAGTCGGTGGTGGATGTGATCAGTGGGATAGGATAGGAGGGACTGGTGGTAGAAGGGAGGGACCATGCACGGAGACAGGAACCAGGAAGGCAAAGTCTATGGGGTAGGTCTATGAGGGAGAGACCTCACCCCCTATCTTTGCCATTAGGATATAAGGACAATACTTTATTGGTGTTCTTATTGGACAAGTTCAGGTGGCACAGTGACGTTTGAGAATGTTTGCTCCCATTTGGAACCTAATCAGTGTGACTGGGGTTACAGGCTATAGAGGCTGCAGCAGTGTTTGAGCAGCATCTGGTACACGTGTTTGGGCCAGCAGGAAGTTTTTAATATTGTGGAACGATGAAATCTGACAATATACAGTATATTGTGGCATTCATGAATACAGGGATGTACTGTGTTGTGATAATACAGGAATATATGGTGATATCTAGGAATACAGGCATATATCGTGACATCAATTAATACAGGCATATATCGTGATATATACTGTATAAACAGGTATTTACTGTAATATCCATAGGCCTATATCCATCAATAGACAGCATAAAGCCTAGACCATGTTGTTTGGCATCCAAGCTTCATCAGTATTTCCAATGTTAATTGGAATCAATTCCAATGTTCTGTTAATAGATTCCTGGTATACTTCCCTTTAATGAATTCAGGCCAGCAATTGTTGGATCGCACTGCTTGCTGTATAGCCAGGCAGGCGATGCTATTTCACTTTGCTACCCAATTAACAAGTCAATCCAACTTAATTGATCGTGTGATCAGTTTAAAAGCTACAATTGAAGGCTTCAGGACATTGGCTGGTGATGCCAATTGATTGATTTATAATGGCTTTTGTACTTACTAATAGAGATTTAACCAAAGGCATCAGAGTTTGTACATGAGGATTATTACACATACTTATCAAGGGGACACCTATACTATAGAAAGATAAACTGGTATAGTATTTTCTGTGACTCTCGGTGGAGCAGTAGACAGAGTTTATGTTTTATCACACTCATACATAACAGTTAACTGTGTGTGTGTGTGTGTGTGTGTGTGTGTGTGTGTGTGTGTGTGTGTGTGTGTGTGTGTGTGTGTGTGTGTGTGTGTGTGTGTGTGTGTGTGTGTGTGTGTGATTTATGGAGCCACATGATATCTGTGTATCCCTCGTTTGCTGCGTCACATAATCTCCCCCTGGAGTGAGAGAGAAAAAGGGAGAACGAGAGCGAGTGAGAGAGAGACAAAAGAGAAAGAGAGAGATAGCAGTGGTAGTATTTATGTGTGTAAACCAGTTGGCCATGTCCAGCTGTTTGAAATCGATAAGAGCGAGCGAGACAGAGAGCACACGTTTGGTTATGACCCATTGATTTATTTATACTAGTGGCTGGGGACAATTTCATGAACACTTTGTTTAAACCCCTCTGTATTCCATATGTGACCTTGAATGCTACTGTTCTCAGCCGCTTCATCCTTAATGTCACGGGGGATCCATATACCTTCTACACAGTTTCACCCTTTTGACCTGCACCACATACCAGTGGAGACTGGTGAAGGTGGACGACTCAGTAATGGCTGGAATGAAATGGAACGGGAATAAACACAATGGAGCCCACCACTGGCACATGGATGCACGCATGCGCACACACACACACAGATACAAACACAAACACACACATTCGCACAAACACAAACACACACATTCGCACAAACACCGCCCCCCCTACACACACACACACACACACACACACACACACATACATACATACAGAATAGGCCCAGTTATACGATATGTGAACAACCGTTAAGTGGCTCTTCAGCAACCTTTAAATGTGATTTATCTGTTGGCTTTATGCCTCTCCTGGTGTCGACACTTCATCTCTGAGTGATGCCCCTCTGCCCGTAACATTTACTTACACTCCAAAGAATTATGACCCAAAGTGTGTGTGCAACAGAAACCCTTAAAATGATTATAGCGGATCATATTTCCAGTGTGCCTACTAAAACACAACAAATCTCCAGCCACTCCCTGGTGGCCTGGAATAATGAGCCATTTAAATGCAAGGGCAGTCATAATACAACATTCATCCATTATATTTCTATGGACTTTAGCTGAGAAATACATGCATTTAGTAGATTTTCGCAATTGCTATGCTACTGTATTTCACCCCTCTCACTATGACGGATGGATGGATCCATTGATCCATGTAGAGTGCATGATGATGGTGATCCATGTAGAGTCCATGATGATGGTTATCCATGTAGAGTGCATGATGATGGTGATCCATGTAGAGTGCATGATGATGGTGATCCATGTAGAGTGCATGATGATGGTGATCCATGTAGAGTGCATGATGATGGTTATCCATGTAGAGTGCATGATGATGGTGATCCATGTAGAGTGCATGATGATGGTTAACCATGTAGAGTGCATGATGATGGTTATCCATGTAGAGTGCATGATGATGGTGATCCATGTAGAGTGCATGATGATGGTTATCCATGTAGAGTGCATGATGATGGTTATCCATGTAGAGTGCATGATGATGGTGATCCATGTAGAGTGCATGATGATGGTGATCCATGTAGAGTGCATGATGATGGTTATCCATGTAGAGTGCATGATGATGGTGATCCATGTAGAGTGGGTTATCTGCCTTGCTCAGGGGCAGAACGACAGATTTTTACCTTGTCAGCTCTGGGATTTGATCCAGCAACCTTTACGTAGCGGGTTAGCCCGGGTACCAGTCTGTTTTTGCTATCATTCCACTCCTTGTACTCCGTGTCATTGTTTGGCAATGACAGATTACAAGGAGTGGAATGATAGCAGAAACAGACTGGTGGCCAGGCTAGTATATAGTATGATAGTACATGCAGAGTGTGTGATGATAGTGATGATGATAGTTATACACTCATGCTGTCTCTCTGAATCTGACTGTATCGCCTTGTGTTGAGAGGAACTGTGACTTCCCCACTCAGAGGTCAAACCAAGTGTAGCCGCTGGAGGGGAGACATGTCGGTGCCTTTATTATGGTGCTTAAAGGCACAATCTGTGATTTTAACAGCCTGACCCTGCCACTTTAGTTTGAGTAAGCTTAGAGGGATGGTTTAATGTAACCCCTCTCAAATTCACAGACTGATCTATCGGTGCAGGGAAGGACTGACAGTCTCTGAGATCGACATGATGGTTTTAAACGTATTTCAAAGCTATACATTGTGTTGTTTGTTTATAAAAACAAAAATGCCAAAATACAACAACGATGAGTAATAGGCGTACATCTTTGGTTTATGATAGGGTATGACAGTTTACTAAGCTCAAAGGGTGTTACAGTCTTTAACAATCATTATTTGAATTGAACTGAACATTGAATGGGGGAAATCTCACAGATTGTGCATTCAAAGGCAAATGTGAATTTCATTTTATTAACTTGATTGAGTATTTAGTACTAAGCCCTAATAAGCCTGTCCTCTGATGATTTTGTTGACTTGATTCATTGTGATTGGGTGGTCCGTTGGCTTGCGGTGTACAGTATAGGGATTTGCCTGGCATAGAAACCCTTAGGTGGGCCCCTTAAGCATTTTTACGGAACGTCTAAGTCCAAACTGCCAAAATAAAACAGTCAGGGGATTTGAAATTTCCAAAAACAATTAATTTAACAGAATTTATTTTGTTATTAAGTTTGATGTCATGTACTGTCATGTTGTGTCTTGTCTCTGTCCTTTCCCTTCACCCTGTCTCCCTCTGCTGGTCGTTGTTAGGTTACCTTTTCTCCCCCGCTTTCCCCCAGCTGTTCCTTGTCTCCTCTAACTACCCATTCACCCCGTTTCCCACCTGTTCCCTTTTTCCCTCTGATTAGGTCCCTATATCTCTCTCTGTTTCTGTTCCTGTCCTTGTCGGATTCTTGTTTGTTGTGTTTCATGCCTGAGCCAGACTATCGTCATGTTTGCTGTAACCTTGTCCTGTCCTGTCGGAATCTGCCGGTCTATCTGAGCCTACCTATGTTTGGTTATTAAAGAAGCTCTGTTTAAGTTAGTTCGCTTTTGGGTCCTCATTCACTCACCATAACATTTGAGCAAAAGAACACAGCATTAGCCATGGCAAAATGCATAGTATTGCAGGAAATTATCTTTAAAACAGCAAATGTTCTCTCAGCTACATGGCAGAATGTGTAGAATCCAGGGGTAGTCGGTGCCGTTTAAGATGAGGGAAGGCAATTCTTTTTTTTATGAGCAGGGCCTTATTTCTATTACAACATATTGGATGACTGTCATTCATATTCCATTCACCCAGTTCAGTGTAACATTGATAGGTTTGGGCTACTACATGATACTAGAATTTTCCCGATATGAGGTCCCATCATGGTCCCATGGTCCCATCATGGTAGGTCCCATTTCCCATCATGAGGTTGCTACAACCTAGCCTATGAATGAAAGTTTACAGCGTAGGTGCACAGGTCAAGAGAAGTTTGAGTAATCAAGGAGACAGACACTGACACATTCAAAACCGCCTTGCACAATCTTGCCCGCATCTAGCTGATTTAGGGTGTAATCATCAGTCCAACGAGAGTTTCTATTGAACAAATTCAGGTATATTTATCCCTGTTTTGTTCTGTTTGTTGTTTCCATTTAAGAATTGTTTTTCAACAGAATCGGCGGAATGAATACACCCCTGATCACACTCAAACACAGTTCACTTTCATAGCAGCCACATACAAACAGCATGATCCCTTTGATCGATAGATAACTCCTCCTGTCACCTTTTCCCTTCGCTTGTGGACTTCAACGCACAACATATCAGCTGTATGTGACCAGGCGAAAAAAACTTTCCAAGCCAAACCTTCATATCATAACCACTACACACAGCCTACAGCATTGTCACCATATTAGCTAATGTCATAGTCAACATAGCTACTAGAGTTTATGTGTTAGTAAACCTGCTACAATCATGCAGTACAGTGTACAGTTAGCAAGCAGTTTAGAAGTTACACTAGCAGGCGCCGGTGGCAATAAATTAATACAACCAAAAACTTACCTTGACTTGGAATAGTTCCAGTGTTGGATAGCCATAGCCAGCTAGGTAACATAGCATCCTTCTCTGTTTGAGCCGGGTGTTTGAGTAAGCTAAACTAGCTAGCTGCATTCGGCTAATTAAATGAAATTGTAAATATATAAATATTTACAAATACATATAAATATCTCTCTCGCTCTCTTCTCCTTCATTTTAGAAGGAATTCATTTGTTCAAAACTATTTTCTTATGCACTGCAGTGCTAGCTAGCTGTAGCAAGTGTCCACATACTTTTGCTGTGTAGTGTGCTTTCTTATATATAGTGTATCTTGGCTCCATCGAAAAATTCAGAGAATTGCAGAATTTTTATTTAAAAAAATAAAACATAAAAAAATATTTATTGTGCCCATTGCCACGCCCACCACTTAATCCCCTTTTTATCCAGAAAAACCCTGCAGTATCTTACATCTAATGAAGATGTAGATTAGGTTGAGAGTGATCTAATTGGCCTAATCAAGTGGCTCATTGATGTACCCTCCATTGTGCTCCTGAAGTTGACTCATTACACCAGGGACGTCGCTCAGCAGGGCCTAAAATTTAGCACATGCCACCTACCAAATGCAGGTAGATTTTGGCATTGGCAAGTAAGATGTGTATTTTGTGAATAAAAATAGTCAAGCATGATCATATTTATAGTAAAATAAATGCTGCAGTGGTTTTCAAAGTATTTCCGACATTTTGTTTGATAGCTGGTCAATTCTACGCACAAAGTCAAAGAACTATGAATCCTATATAGCCTATTCCACCTTGCGCTGCAACACTGCCTGGCTGGGGCCTCTTCGCACATGAAGAGCTGAGTGAAAGATTCATTTTTAGAAGCACTGCACACAGGCATAAAAGTTGAACTCATTTACTTGAAACAAAGTGAGACTTTGTCCTTGTGTTTCTTGGCTATTTACATTGTTTTGTTCACAAGTTAGGTTGTTTTTCTGTTTGAGTTTCAACTGCTAGGGAAGAGAAGACACTTAATCAGACACTTAAACTACTAATCAGACTCAATTTCACATGCACAAACATGACTGGAGTCATGCTACCACGGCAGCCTCATAAAGAGGCAGGTGAAAATGTTTGTCTGTGATATTTTGGTTAAAAGACTTATGTCACAAAATGTATAATTATTCAATATACCACATTAGTTAATTATTACTAGTAATACATCATTTATTTTTTTAAACATTACAAAACATGCTCATCCGTTTATTTTCTGTTTTGTTGGTGTAATTTTTGTGGGGGGGAAAGTATTTTGGCTGGTAAAAAATCTGAGTGGCTGGTAGATTTTTAAATCTACTTAAATCTACCTGCCACAGTGGCTGGTGAACCGAAAAGTAAATGTTATGCCCTGTTGCTCAGGCTGGTTAATTAGTTGAATTAATCAATTTGATTAAAGTGTCAAGGCTCAGTGAAAAGGAGTACATGCTTTGGTCCTGGAACACATTATACTCTACTCTACTCTACTCTACTCTACTCTACTCTACTCTACTCTACTCTACTATACTATACTATACTATACTATACTATACACTTTTGCTCAGGGAGAGGCACCACAGACACACTTCTCTGCTGGTGTTTCTTGAGATATAAACATAAACCGCTCTGTTGGAAAAATATCCGCTTGGGTATTGTAGTAGTTTCGCTTTGTACTTGATGTTGACCGGACTATGCCTTGTGCCCTCCATCTTCCCTTCCTCCCTCTATCCCTCTCATGCAGGTGGTGAGCTTTACCAGTCTGAAGTATGACCGCTCCTACAGCTGGATGGTGCTGTGCGTGCTGTGGTGCTCCATCGCTCAGTCCATCCTGCTGCCCATGTTCCTGTGGGCGTGCGACCGCTACCGCGCAGACGTGCGTATGGTCTGGGAGAAGTGTGTGGCCATCATGTCCAACGACGACGTGGACGAAGGTAAAACAGGCGAGGAGGGGGAGGTGGAGCAGGCCAGGTTCCATCTGTCCACCATCTACCCCCTCCAATCCCTGGCTATGGTGACTTCATAACATGAGGGGGGGGGGGGGGTAAGAGGTAGGGGGTAGAGGTCTGGAAGTCTGGTCCTGGAGAACTGGCATAGGACCTGTGGGCATTTGATTAAGCGGGGGATAAGGGTAGAGGTCAGCAACCACCAGTCCTGGAGCCTCTGCTGGCGTCTCACCTTAGTGCACAAGCCCAATCTTAGCTTTGGCCTTGGTTGATTTATGAATGGATGATTTGATAGTCATCTGTGAATGGATTCAGAAGATATAAAACTGTATTTGAATTCTGAATCGGGCAATTGATTTACATTGGGGGCGCCATGTAGGTCTATGGTGATGTTCTGTCGAAAGTAGTAAAATTCACGAATTGAGCATGATTGATTTGTAGATAAAGATCAACTGAAATAAGCAGACCTAGAAGGTTCTCCGGGAGCAGGGTTGGAGAGATCTTGATTTGAGAGTGATGTCTGTTCAGCTTACAACGCTAGATTTGATTCAGTATATATCATTTTCCTTTAATGTGGTCATATGTAGCCATCCGGGGGTCCTTATGTGATCGGTCCAATTTGATGTGGTCTAATTTATCATGTGACCTATCATGTGACCTTTTTCTCCAAGTGGAGAGGAAGTGACCAAACAAAAAGACTTATAGCCACATTTTGCGGTTTCATTCTTAGTGGGCTCATTTAAAAAGAGTGAATTATATGCTATGCTCTCGGACTGTTACAAGATATTGCTGGAAAAGCACATACTTTCCCTGCAGAATTTGACTTTGTTTCACTTGAATGCATTCAAACTGTGAAATCTTCCCTGGCCTAGAACACCCTGACACACGACGCAGAAATAAAGAGAGGATTTATGAAGATTACAACCAAACCAATACTGAAGGACTTTAACTAGATAAAAAAAAGCGCAGTACATTTCAGCACGATGGTCATATTTCCAATCCTATGAGATTCTGGTATGCATTTTTCTTAAATCTATGATACACATCGAGGCATGATTGTACGCACACCTATCAAGTTTCTTTGGACTAATGTCAGCGTATGAGTGTAAACAGATACTGCCGGGATGACTCAATACTCTTTTGGAAATGCACTAAACTGTTCCTGTCCATGTTGGCTGTAGGCCTATTAGACATCACAAGGAATCTCGTTCACAATATTCCCTCAAATTATGCAAATGAGGTAAATTATGCAAATGAGATAGCCATTTTGACAAACCAAAATGGCTTAGTGATCCAAAGAATACATATATTTACAATTCAGGAATACACAGACACTTACTTACCCAAGTTGTGGTCCCTAATTAACTTTAAAGTTAGGTCACATGATAAACGTAATCGCCCCTATAGTTTGTTAATTGTGGATTGGGTAGATATGAACTATTCTATATTGATATGAGATCAAAATAAGAAGAAGAAACTCGAAAAATCATCAATGTTAAAAACCTGCAAATTGAAATGAACCCTGTGAAATAACTTGCCTTTTCTTGCAATGAAATTGTTTAAACTCAACTTAATATCTCCCCTCTCCCCTCTTTCTAACTCCCACACCTTTTTGAATAACCTCCCTTTCTATACGTCCATCCATGTTGATTGTTTAGCATAAGGCAAAAAACTAAAATGTAGGACAATGTATTTTCTGTGTGGTTTTAATGTTGCTAGCGTTTATTTATTTTTCAGAGGGCTTGCCTTGTATATCACAATACAGTTGTATGTATAAGGGTTGTTTCTTGTTTCCAAAGCTACTGACTTGCATGCTATGCTGCCTGTGCAAATAGCCAATCTCATCCTCCATCCTACCGGCCAACATTTGTCCTAAGATCAGCATTTTACACCGATCTCCAATTGACCTCTCATTGAATCGAATGCAATTCTTCTTTTGATCCTAAATTTGCCTGACAAGTTATACAGTATGTAAAATGATTACTTGAAAGTATTCCTTTGATTTGTAATATTATGGTTCTCACGATAAGCCCCAGTTTTTGAAAGATTAATATCATTATTTCTGGACAGGGTCTCTGAATTTGGAAGTTGTTTTGTATTTTTCTATTCGGTAAACGCCCACAGTCATGATTTTCAGTCAGTGATTCTTTTCAAATGCACTGTTCAACCCTCTGAGCCATAGGGCATCTTGTTGCAGAGATCATTTAGTCACAATCATTTAGTCACAATCTACGACATAATGACCCACTTAGTGTTATGTTCCCTGTTATTCGAAACACTTCAGACTAAGTTCACAACAATATCGGAAATTATTTTCACCAAAGCAAAGATCTGTGATTGCCACAAAGACAACAAAAAAAGGCACTAGTTAATAATATAATATATCGTGATAGTCTGAAGTATTCTGAATAAAAAGATATATAACACTTAATGGTTCATACTAGAATATTTTTTTTATTTTAAAATATTAACTTTAAACAAAAAAAAAGACTCAGAGTGCAAGAATGTCTCGAGGCCTCGAGGGCTACAGTGACTCCTGTTTGATTAGGAACCCCAGCGGACACCCCCCGAAAAAAGAGAAAGATGAATTGTCTCTATTATCTATTCGTCTTGTCTGTCTGTCTGTCTGTGTATTTTGAGTACGTTGGTCTTTAATCCTGACGCCGCGTATGCTTTTCTGCGTTTTGCAGAAAACAGCCAAGATGGAGGAATTCATGCGGACTTAATATATGACAGACCATATGACTATAGCTCCGCGGCTGATATCATGACGGTAGACCGTATTGCCAAGTACGAATTCTCAACCTTAGAAATGGGGGTCCCACAAGGGTATCCATTGCAACTACAGGAAGATAAAATGCAGTATTTGCAGGTATATTTCCATTGATTTTTATTATTTCATCAATTGATTGATTTTTCACTTCAAATACAGATAACAATGTGCATGGTGAAAGAGGCCCTTCGGCCTACTATAATATCTATCTTATTGTTTGATCTTGCTGGAATCATTTTACATTTTGCTAACTGATATTTCCTATCTAGACATGGCATTGAAAGGTCAAAAAGCATATATCTGGCTGACTAATGTTTGGCAAATATGACCATCAGTTGTTTTCACCTTCATTGCAGATAAGTTTCTCTAATGTTTATAGGTGGGTCTTTCACAGACCTCCAACCTATTCATCGTAGAATCACAAGTTAAACATAGAAGTACCAGAATAGTATGAGGTGGTAGGGCTGATGCTGACTTCCAATATCCTTGACTGAACCACTCTGCTAAAACAATGCAAATGCTTGCTCGTGCTAATGCTATTTAGTCCTTTTGACTCCTATTGAGTCCTGTTGAGTACCATTGACTCCAATTGAGTACCATTGACTCCTATTGAGTACCATTGACTCCAATTGAGTCCTATTGACTCCGGGCTCAAAGCAAGTCAGTTGTAGAGCTGTGAAATGCTCCTCTTTGACATATTATTAGGAACCCCAATGCTGCTCTCCCAACATGCAGTCTTCAAGAGCTTACAAACAACCAAACCACAACTGTGTGTGTGCGAGTGCTT
The DNA here is from genome assembly GCF_013265735.2 of Oncorhynchus mykiss. Lineage (NCBI taxonomy): Eukaryota > Metazoa > Chordata > Actinopteri > Salmoniformes > Salmonidae > Oncorhynchus > Oncorhynchus mykiss. The sequence goes on from NC_048573.1 coordinate 43,644,156, forward strand.
GCGCGCGTGTGTGTGTGTGCGAGTTTGCGCACAATGTGTGCGTGAGTGTGTGTGCGTGCAGTCGTGTGGCCCAGATAAAAATGAACTAAAAGAGCAGCATAATTAGAGGATTGGAGAGGAAATGAAGGCTTTTGAAGGCTGAATTTGGAGACCTAAACTAAGAATGGCCATGGCCCTTTTACCTAACACAACCCAGACTTACGGTCACCCCCGCAAGACATCTACCACTGTGTCATCTTTGTTCCATTCTTTTTGCAAAACAATCACCCAATTGGGCTCTCGACTACTCCATGTAGCAAATAGCTGCTAGCAAAACCACATGTAGCACAGCACAGTGTAATGCTAACAAGAAAGTAGCACACAGGAGGTGTAGCCCTTAGATTTAGACATCAAATATTCATGTTTTTTTATAAATGGTTTATGATAGCTGGCTGCATTATAACTAGCTGCCAGTTGGCCAACGTTTCTTATCTGGCAACTTGGACTTCAAATTAGTAGCCATGAAATCTATGGGCCTATGATATGATATAGACTGAAATTTGATCTCCTGATTCAGTCTCTTGTTGATAGTCACGCTCATTCTATTTTCTAGTAGGATCGAGTCTATTCTATTTTGGGATAGTTATTGAAACAGAGATGTATACAGTAGCTATCATTTCACCACATTGACTCATTAAACCATTGATTCTGTTTTGTCTAAATAGTACATCTTATACACTGAGTGTACAAATCATTAGGAATTACACCCCCTTTTGCCCTCAGAATATCCTCAGTTCATCGGGGGATTGGCTCTACAAGGTGTCAAAAGTGTTCCACAGGGATGTTGGCCCATGTTGACTCCAATGTTTCCCACAGTTGTGTCAAGTTGTCTGGATGTCCTTTGGGTGGTGGACCATTCTTGATACACACGGGTAACTGTTGGGCATGAAAAACCCAGCAGCGTTGCAGTTCTTGATACACTCAAACCGGTGCACCTGGCACCTACTCCCATATCCCGTTCAAAGGCATTTAAATATTTTGTCTTGCCCATTCACCCTCTGAATGGCACACATGCACAACCCATGTCTCAATTGTCTCAAGGCTTAAAAATCATTCTTTAACCTGTATCCTCCCCTTCATCTACACTGGTTGAAGTGGAGTTAACAAGTGACATCAATAAGGGATCATAGGTTTTACCTGGATTTTACCTTCACAGTCTATGTAATGGAAAGAGAAGGTGTTCCTAATGTTTTGTGCACTCAGTATGTAATTGGTTAAGATACAGTCTGTGTTTTAGCAGTCAATAATGTATAATGGAAAATAATTATCAATAAATAATGATCAATAAAACAAATGTGTTACAACTAAATACATGTCATGGCATTGAAACAGATTTATTAACTACATATTGTTGCCAACTATTTGGGGTGCTACAATTTGTCAATACATTTCAATAAATCCTTTTTTTTTTTTAATAACATTAACATGTAGCTCCATTTAAGAATTGTTGGTGCAATTCTCAAATGGCTTATATTTACAGAATCAGACTTTTTCATTTGCCATGTTGCATCTCGTTGGGATGACATTCCCCCTCCTTCCCCTGTCATTCCTCATTTTCAACTACTACTCGTGCTTTGCTTCCCCCTGTTGGTCAAACTTCTCACTCAACGCTACTGTATCGTCTGCTGTTTCATTTCTGCATTTACCAAAAGACACCACATAGTGGCACTCTGATATTAGTTTTGTGCTGTGTATCTTCTCATTGACAAACCCATACTAAAAGCTGACGTTATGTCTCTCCTACTTAGTTCTCAGAACAATGTGGAATGTGAGTATCAATTTGGAATAGAATGCCGTTTAGCCCGACAAGTTAGTTGTTATAGTAGTGCTGTATTACTGTCATAATAGTTTCAAAAACAGATATGTGTTAATTGAGTTGACTCATGTTAGAGAAGACAACTGTTGATTAGAAAACAGCCTAATGTTTAACACCAAATCATTTAAAGAACTTTGCATTTGTAGTTTTAGCAGTAAGAGAAACAAAATGTATTGCTGTTGTTTTTTCATCGAAATGTATGAATGTATAGCCATTTTCATATGCATATTATCCAGGCCTAACCTTCTCCATACAAGCTGATGTTATTGGTCTGTGTGTTGTGTTGCGCCAGGTACCCCCTACAAGAAGATTCTCCCACGACGAAACCGACATGTGGACCAGCGGCCAGATCCCCTCCTACCTACACCACTGGGGCTCCACGGAGGACGTGATGGGGATGGTCCATTACAACTCCAGCTTGCCACGCCACGAGAGGCGCAGGAGCAGCCCGGTCTCCTACCACGAGGAGAGCCACCCTCACCGCAAGCGCCGGCGCTCAGAGGATAGCGGGCACATGCTCAAGCAGCTGCCGCGGGTGAGCGGTGGCGAGCGCTACGAGGAGGCAGATTTGCGCTGCTTTAGCCGCGACGAGGTCATCAACTTTATCGATGAGACCCCGCTTCCCAGTCCCATGAAGAGCCCACGCCGTACCTCCACCATTTCCCTCATCCCAGACGTCTACGAGCAGCACATCATCTTGTATCCGCATTTCCCGCTCACCGATTTTGAGCGTGAGCCCCATGCCCTGCGGCGCCTCTCGCAGCATGGCAGGAGCTGCAGTCGGGGAGGGTCACCAGATGGCTCACACAGGGCAGACAGGGCGTGCGGTGGGGAAAGCTCCGGGGCATGCCGTTCAGGTTCCCTCCGTGAGCACCGGCGGGAGGAGAAGCGCCATGGCGAACTAGTCCCCGCGGGGCAAAGCCTGCGGACTGGGGAGCACTCGTCTCACAGGCCCAGCAGGACAGGAGCCCACAGAGCTGGGCCCGACTGGGGGGGACACAAGCACCTGACTACGGGAGACAGTAAAGGGAGCACAAATAGTTTTATAAGCTCACCTTCTGCATCAGCCTCGGGATATATCACATTTCACTCAGATTCCATAGGATCTGCCACCTAGATAGAGTAGAGAACGTTTTTATTATGAATATTATTAGTATTATTATTACAGAACCATGGCATTGGGGTGGTGGAAAGATTTCATACTGGTATATCCTAAATAATGGTTGATTTTTTTCAACCACACTAAACTCCCAAAGCCAGGACTTATACTCTGTTTTATTGGCCTTAAAGCTTTGTACACATTTCATTACCTGCCTACCTTTGCTTTAGTACCTGGTAGGCTAGACAACGTAGCAACTTTGAAAGAGGCTGTGCAATTCCTGGGAGGCATTAATCTCCACCACATAGTGACTCAAACACATTGCTTTTAGTAAACCCATACTAACATCTCCTTGTGCATATTCCACTCTTTTGTTTTGTGTCATTTATTGTACGAGGATTGGGGGGGAAATTGGCATTTTGATATTTTTTTGCACTTCAAAATCTCAGATATTGTGTAAGGTGTTATGAGATGAGAGGGCAAGGCCAAAACAGGCCATGTTCTTATTTGTTGTGGTTATGACGTGTCTATTTGATGGATGATCATTTGCTAGATTTTTGATCAAAATAAACAAGGAAGAGAGGGAATGTTTTTAGGAAATATACAAAACTGTATTTCTTCATGAAGGAAGCCCTCTGATGTTGTGTTGTGGCCTATCGTTAAATATCCTATACAAAGACATTATTGCAATTGCCTCACTTCAGTGTCATTTTCTACATGGTTGTGTAAGAAGAATTTCTACCATGACGTCCCTTAGACACTTTGAAAAAGTTAACTCGGCGTGGAGTGGATGTGACGTGTACATAATGACAGTTACAGGTACATTGGATGTGTGGTTTGGTGTGCTCCTCGTTCTTTCATTGAGGATTTGACTGGGATGTTTTCTTGTTTCCTCTTATAAATACTGTCATTCGATATTTATGATTACAAATGTGTAACAGTGCTCAGCACACACACAGATATTCATGCAGACATACATAATATGATATACATCAGCCGTTAACAGTAGCTTAACCTCACAAATGGTGCTTGACACTTGGCAACAGAGTGTTGGTCAATCTGTATATCCCTAGATTGGCCCCAGTGGCCCTTTTAGGAAGCACCAGGATGTGCAGAGGAAAATCCTCCAGACCAGGGGTGCATCTCAATAGTCGGAATTGGTCTCCAAGCCTCCTTGTCTCCTCTCTATCGGCACAGATATCAAATGATAAGGTAAATCTTGCAATCAGTTTACACCTTTGCCATTCTTTCAGCTCAGTGAGGATGAAGAAAGGAGACGAGGAGAGGGAGTCACTACACTATTGAGATGCACCCAATGGCTCATGCCCAAAACATCTGCCATATCCCAATTTGAAAGATGTAACTCAGACATTCACATAAATCAGTCATTGATGTCAATGTGATATATCTGGGAGGTAAAATTATGCATGCAGATCTCAAATTAGGATTACGCCTCCTTTTGCTGAGCTGCATCTAAATAGTCTAAAATAGTGTCTGTTAAAAAGGATGAGGGCCACATTCAGTGCTACTGGCACATACTTGCAGCATAGAAATAGAATTCCATGTCAGTCATACTAAGTGTACCAATGAGGGTACAGTCAAACTGCAATGGTCTGAGGGTCTTCCCCGTTTTAGGGATTCTATTTCTATTGATTTAACTGTGACCAATCAGTGAATCTGGATCGAAAAACCATGAATAGAAGTACAGGTTCTCTGGGTGACCTCGACTAGAACTAGAGAATGTTTGACATGCCAAAGGGTGGCCAGTAAGAAGTGAAGCCAAGCATGGCTGAAGGAACGTGAATGGTGTTCATTAAATTCACCACCACCAATGCACTGCAGTGTTTATAGAGTATGTGGTTCACTGGTGGTGTGGGTACACATTTATATTCCTTTTTGCTTTGACATCCTTGGCTTAAATTCTTACAAAACTTTAGATTGTGTTTTGGGAAACACTTGAAATCGGGGCCCATCAGGTGTATAAGACCATTGAGGCATGATGGACCAAGGCAACGGAGTCTTCCTCATGCTGGAAAGATTTGAATTCTATTGATAACTTGTTATTACAAATGTTTTAAACTTTAAAATGTAATATTCCCCAAATATGTTAATTTGGCAGTTCTAAAATCCTAAGTTTGACATTTGACATGAATGTATTTAGACAAGTTTTGTGTAGGTTTGCAGATCAATTCATTAAATGGAGTGATAGTACTTTCAACTCGCAGTGTGCCCCAATTAACCCTTTTATAGCCTTATTATGTTGTAAACAAATCTAGACTTTCTATGAGGCACACACACATTGGTATTATAATGCATCATAGTGATGATGTACTATAAGGATGTTATAACTACTTGGAGTCATGAAAGCTTATAATATGCATTATAATGCACTATAAGAGTATGGAGTTAAATGCTAGCCTGGGTACCAGACTCTTTCTGCTAACATTCCACTCCTTGTACTCTGTGTCATATGCCAAACATTTGGCATATAAGCTAAACATTTGGCATATGACATAAATGCGGTTAAGAGGTCAATGGAACGCAGACCATGGGGTATAGAAACACGCTCGATTGTTGCACATTCAACAAAGTGGATATATATACAGTACCTGTCAAAAGTTTGAACACACCTTTTCTTTATTTTTACTATTTTCTACATTGTCAAATAATAGTGATGACATCAAAACTATGAAATAACACATATGGAATTATGTAGCAACCAAATAAGTGTTAAACGAATGAAAATATATTTTATATTTGAGATTCTTCAAAGTAGCCACCCTTTGCCTTTTTGACAGCTTTGTACACTCTTGGCATTCTCTCAACCAACTTAATGAGGAATGCTTTTCCAACAGTCTTGAAGGAGTTCCCACATATGCTGAGCACTTGTTTGCTGCTTTTCCTTCACTTTGTGGTCCAACTCAACCCAGATGGGATGGCGTATCCCTGCAGAATGCTGTGGTAGACATGCTGGTTAAGTGTGCCTTGAATTCTAAATAAATCACAGACAGTGTCACCAGCAACGCACCCCCACACAATCACACCTCGTCCTCCATGCTTCACGAGGGAACCAAACATGCAGAGATCATCCGTTCACCTACTCTGCGTCTCACAAAGACACCGGTTGGTTACCAAAATCTCAAATTTGGACTCATCAGACCAAAGGACAAATTTCCACCGGTCTAATGTTCATTGCTCGTGTTTCTTGGCCCAAGCAAGTCTCTTATTATTATTGGTGTCCTTTAGTAGTGGTTTCTGTGCAGCAATTTGACCATGAAGGCCTGATTACCACAGTCTCCTTTGAACAGTTGATGTTGAGATGTGTCTGTTACTTGAACTCTGTGAAGCATTTATTTGCTCTGCAACCTGAGGTGCAGTTAACTCTAATGAACGTATCCTTTGCAGCAGAGCTAACTCTGGGTCTTCCATTCCTGTGGCGGTCCTCATGAGAGCCAGTTTCATCATAGCACTTTATGGTTTTTGCGACTGCACTTGAAGAAACTTTCAAATAACTTTCAAAGAATTTACTGACCTTGTCTTAAAGTAATGATGGACTGTAATTTCTCTGCTTGTTTGAGCTGTTCTTGCCATAATATGGACTTGGTCTTTTACCATATATCTTCTATATACCACCCCTACCTTGTCACAACACAACTGATTGGCTCAAACGCAAAAAGAAATTCCACAAATTAACTTTTAACAAGGCACACCTGTTAATTTAAGCATTCCATGTGACTACCTCGTGAAGCTGGTTGAGAGAATACCAAGAGTATGTAACGCTGTCATCAAGGCAAAGGGTGGCTACTTTGAAGAACCTCATATAAAATATATTTTGATTTGTTTTGATCACTTTTTGGGTTACTACATGATGTATATGTGTTATTTCATCGTTTTGATGTCTTCCCTATTATTCTACAATGTAGAAAATAGTAAAAAATAAAGAAAAACTCGAATACTTGAATAAGTATGTGTCCAAACTTTTGACTGATTCTGTTATGTATATATTTGTACCTTTATTTTATCAGGAAGTCATACTGACACCAAGGTCTCTTTTACAGATGAGCCATGAATTACATACATTATAGAAAATACACAAATCAAAATATAAATACAAGCAGAAATAAATAAATAAAAACACATTCATCAGTAATAAGCAATAAGGATATTTGTCAAATCCGTCATGATTAATGTATTGTAACAGGCACACGATGTGATTACTAAAGTCCGATTTTTATATTTTTGACTGTTTTCGTTGTATAACAGTTAGGCTAGTTGTCCCTTTTCAGGTTTAGAAGTGACTACTAATCGCTAAATGGTATTCCTATAAACTGATAGCATAGCTAAATTAGCATACAGAAATCGGTGACATTAGTCAAAGTCGTTTTTAAGCAGTTGATTTATGATGATGACTTGATGGACATGTATTGGGGTTGACATCCATACAAGCATTATACTCCGATGTTTACCCCCAACATAGTGTGAAATACACATATAAACAATAGCCTAAATGTAGGCAAATGTTGTTGTTGGACAATGAGGAGATTAGGGATCTTTCCCCCACTCGTTTCCATGGTATTCCCATTGTTTTGGTCGAGTTCAATTGACCTCAGAAACTGGTACCCAGGCTAGATAAATGCACCTATAAGGTATAATGTGTGTGTGCCTCATAGAAAGTGTGCTATTATCATAATACTTTGCTTACAAATGTTTTGCATACACTTTAAGCTAATTTGTAGCATAAATCATGCTCCCAAAGTCCAGGTTATTAATTTAGGTTAGCCTGTTAATTGTGCACCTCTCACCCCTTGTTCAATATTCAAATGAATATCATAATGTGAACACCTTTCTTTGAAAGTATTGCCGTCTTTATATTCCCTTTTCGAAATATGCCACGTCATTGACTTTTTCTGCATTATGTTTTTCTCTGTGTTTACAGTAGCCTACCTATTTATCAGAATCTAATTTTGTAACATATCCTGCTCTGTTAAAGCTTTTATGACTGTCAATCCTATGAACAATATTTGGTGTTTTTGTTGCTCAGATGATGGTTTTGTTAAAAGGATAAAGATCTATTTCGAATCAAAGTTGCAGTGGGAAAAAAACACTTTATTAGTTTGAAATCGTTGAAAGTGTGTTTTGCGTTTGTATTTTGAATTGTTTTTTTGTTTTTGTTTTTTTCCGTGAGGTGCACATCAACCATATTAGAGTTTGATTCACAACTCGGTTTTATTGAATTGATGTTCACACTTCTTTGAGATAATTCGAGATATTATTCTGTAAGGACCAGAAAAAAATAAAGCAGATGTTTCGACATATATTGTTTTTGACATATTTCTTATGCACTCACAATTCCTAATGGGCTCGCGGTCCAGATGTGGTCGGCAATTTGAGTATCACTAATGTAGTCTATTCAATAGACAGTTCTAGCACTCCAACTTCATGTGATTTTTTTCAGGACTAGCTCTGTATGACGCTGAAGAACATCCTCAACTTGCCCCTGAACACTGCCATTTCACGCATGCAGTCATGTCTGGTCCATAATTCACGTATCGTAAGCCAAGCCCCTTAAAAACTCAAGTAGCCTAAATTTACACGATCATACTTTTTTTAGCAGGTGTTGTGAACGCTTGACTCTGCAGATTCAGTTACGTCTAGCCCCTCAACCTCGTTTCCTTGGAGAATGCCCACACCTTGTTCACAACTTACCCGCAGCCTGTGAGCCTCGACATGGGTCTTTATCCATCTCTAAGGGAAATTCCACGGTATTGTGGAAGTCTAGTCGTGCTGCGACCTGGTCTCATGGTTAATACACCCAATTGCAACGATTATACATATGCCTAATTATGATACATTTTCGTTGGTGGAATGGGGGTAGTCGAGTATTTAACCCATATCAGTCCTATTACTTAACGCTAGAATCATCTCATAAATGAATGATACATAAGCCTACCGATTGATTCTTAACCTATACATGAGTTTAGTTCAACTGTCGTACCCCACCACAACCCAATAATAAACTTGTTTTACTCCAATGTTTGTAAACAACTTCAATGTAAACGAACACTGTATAGCCTCAAAACATGGTTAAAATGTGACATTGTATATCATGGATGGCCAGTCCTTGCATTCATAGCTCTGTCTATGAATTTAAGAGTGGTTACATTTCTTCACCCCATCCCTTAGCTTTTTAGCGAAAAGGGGGCGGGGACTATGCTTTGTTATTGTTTCAATAAAGGATTCTATCTTTAAAATAGATAGGATTTTATCCAGTTTCTCTCAAATTAGATGATTTGAGGCTATTTTGCACTCTTCGTTTTAGTGTAGCCCTATAAAAAATTGGCCAAGAGAATATCGAATAAGCCTCACCTTGGTCATAGACCAAATGTTCCACCTGAAAAAAACATCTCTCTAGTCCACCACAGGGTGTTGAAAGGCTCGGTGGACACGGGGCATGGCTCTTTGCATCGCTGTATATAGGCCAGGCCTACACGTCTGCCTCTTATGGGCGCTTGACTGGGCACAGTCTAATGCAAATACGTTTTTATTTTCCATTCTCTGTGTTTCGGCTCTGATGCACCACTATTATGGTGCAAACCAAACTAGCTTATTTAAACAACGCTGAGACGAGTTCATAGAAATTCTTAAAAGTTTCAGTGCATTCAGGGTGCACATCACGTGGCTTGGCTTTTCTAAAGTAAAACAAACTCAAGGGCTTTGGTAGGTTCTTTAGCCTATACATCTCCATGTATTCATTTCACTAAAAGCGCAACAGCGGGACTTTTGGGCCCATATGGTTGCAGTGGGTCTGCCTATATTTAAAACGGCTTGCTCTAAATAGGCTACCCTGGTCACAATCGTCTAAAACCCAACTCTGAAGTTAGATATAAACGAACATTTAGTACAAAATGTAGGCTATAATTATGACGGCCAAAACGTGAATGCATGGTGTAGGCCTGCTAAGAAAAGGCATAGAGATATAGGCCATTAATGTGATCCGCGCAGTCTACAAATAGCGTGTGGGTCAGAGTTTGCACACAAGCAACTTGAACCAGGCATAGTCTTTTTTGTCCTCTTTTTCTCTCACATTGCTGGAAGGCGCCCTTTTCTACGGGAACCCATGCCTTGTCAACGTCCCCAGCACGCAGCAGGCCGGCAATACCATCTGAAAGAGCGATGGGCGTTTCAGTGATTCTCCTCGCTGCAAGGTGCCATCCTCTCCAACCTTAGTCGACATGAAAAGAGAGCCATTTTATGATACTGATGCTAGCTAGACCTCCAACCCACTATAGCAGCGGAAACGCTGTTTTCCGTCCAAAAGAAACCAACTTTTATTTTTGGGGTCAGTTTGGGCCGGCTATATCGATACATCTTTATGAGTAGCCTGCTATCTTTATGATATATAGGCCTACCCAAACGGACTAAATGGAAGTGAAATTAAGCTACTATTCTTATATGTATGAGCTTCCAAAACCAACGTCTGGTCCACAATGAATCCCAAACCTCCATAGCGTTTAAGATAACATGAGACGAGAAAGCAGATAACGTGCATGTAAATAATTAGTAGCAGAAAATTGCTGTGCTGTTCAACAAGAACCTAATTTGCGCGCTGCTGTTTCGGTAGTTATGCGTAAAACTGGAGAACAATGAGATGAATGGCGAGTCATGGGATGCGCCCTAGGCGGTTGACAACCCCCCAGATTTGTTTCCTCACTGGTTACTTAGGCCAATGTCTTAACATTGCCAATGTAGGAAAGGGACTGATATAGGCTATAGCTTCATTGACAATGTTAATACATAGCAGCTTGAGCTTTATCATAGATGTGGCACTACTGGGAACATGGGGTACCCCTGGGAACCAAATGCCAAGGTTACCCGATGCCAATCGTTTCAGCAACAGGTGACAGCCATGTTTGTATCTTTACCTGCAGTCGAAATAAAGAAGAAGAAAAAACAACAATAGAATATAAAATGGTCAAGTTATAGATATTAAAATAAACGTAATCCCCTGGCCAGTCCCAATGTTGCTTTTTCGAGCGAAGAACCTGGTGAGGTCCGCCACCATTTGAATGCATGTTCTAAACCTGTATCAAGCACCTGGTGGCACAGCTCTCTGTGCAACTTCATACACGGATTTATTGATATGCTTTTGGACTTTGGTACAGGATGACACACCCCTGTTTAATAATAGGCTAAATGAATAAAAACAATGTACGACCTATAACTTCCCCCACCAGCCAAGTGGCTAATTTATATTCCAGCTTACTAACTAGGCGTACTGCAGATTCGAAACAATTGTCATTACATATGTAAAATGTTAATGTGAGACAGTTTTGTTTGCTACAGCGGGAAAATAATCCTGCAGCAAATGTGGAAAATCAAGTCTGAAATGTCAAAGTGGAAATGACTAACTTCAGAAGCCTTTTCAAATCTCAAATACACTACAAGTTTAAAATGTCCTGCATTGCAGCAACCTTCTCTTGCAACAGGGTGATCAAATGAAGATCCTACATCTGTATAAAACACACTTTTAACCATGTCAGTGACAAGGATGAATACATCACTCCATGTGAGCAACCATGGAGAGGTTAGAAGAATGACTCCAAGTTCAAAAAGGGGGAGCGGTTAGGGCAAAGCATTTTTACGAATTTTGCAAAGCTTTTGTATTAAGATTTGCATTGGTGTTATCTATTCGAGTCTATTCAGTAGCCCTATGAAGCCAGCTAAGGTCATGGCTGCTTCAGAGACTGAAGCTAAATACTTAGATGATGAGGAATGGCCTACTTGGCTTGCAAGATGAGTTTAGGTGAATAAATGCATTGTTACTATTGCATTTTATTCTGTATTGTACAAATTGGTTACAGAATGACTTATTACTTTCGTAAAGAAATGTGTGTGTGAGTTTCCCATCCATCCACTTGCCCAGTCCACTACCAAATAAGACGACAAAAGGCTTATTTAGTTCTTTCGGTTCTTTGATTTTATTGATACAATTTTTTTTTTTTTTATCTGTACAATAGTAAAAACAGTATTTAGAAAATACAAATCTACACCGTGCAAATACTACACAAAGTATTTATCAGTTCAAATAAATCTCTATTCAACATGCTACCAAGGACGCCAAACATTGTGCATGGTAACTGCATGGCTGTGTTGACCATTTGAGAGACACTTGTTTCTGTAGCATGAGCTGAGACTGTTATTTAGTTTAATCTTATTTGTGGATACGATGACTTGACTGGTCCCTGCGGAGAGTTTAGTAGGTTTGGATTCGGACACGTGCACCGTGGCGCTGTAAGGTTCGAGCGCCCTGATGCACCGGGCGAGGGGCACTGTGGTCGGTGCCTTGCTCACTTCGTGCCCAACTATCGAAGGAAGATGTCTTTGCATCGGGCAGCACACAACAGTTTCGGGCAGCACATGTTTTGCTACCGTGTCGCTGTCCGCGGTGCTGGAGTTCTGAGCCTGTCCTCCGGCGCAGTGCAGGCTGCTTGAAAGGTGCGTCAGCATGGTCAAACGACTGCTGCTCCCACTCGAGTTGTCTGCCAAGTACTGGTTCACGCCTGCTAGGCAGCTCCTGAAGCCAGCTTGGTATTCAGCATACTCGGAGTTCTTGGAAAATCCTGTAGAAAATGAGAGGAACATTTTGAGTAAATATGGCACCATGCGTAAAACCCAGCCTGGCGAAAATGTTACTTGACAGTAGATCGAATAATTGCTGGTAGAAGCTAATAGTGATAGGCCAGCCTATCGAGGCAAGGCCTAGAACGAGATAACAAATAGTTGTGATGGATAACGCACCACTCTGGATCTTCTGAAGATTTCTCAGATGCTTTACAGTTAGTTCCAAGATGTCCGCTTTCTCGAGTTTGCGTTTTCGAATCTGAAAAGGAGCATACATTTAGCCACTAAGCACTAAAGCACGATTGGTTTGTATCAATTGACCTAATAGATTCGAAGTATTACTTACATTGCTGGTGTAATAATTCTCCAGCAGAGATTTTAACTGGTCCAAACATTTATTTATGCGCGCTCGTCTTTTCTTCTCCATCAATGGTTTGGATACCTTAAAAAAAGAAAGAATGAATGCATTAACAAACAATCCATCAGTTACTTTAAAATATTCGTTTTTGACATTCATTTGTTTGAAAGCTATTATTACTTGTCAATAAAGCATGCATGTAGGTAACATAGGTTACACACCTTTTTCCCGTTTATGATTTTGGTCTTGATTACACAATCGGATGTCGACACCATTCTGAAGGTAGTTTCTGGTTTGCTAACAGATGTTGTTGACCTACTGCCTGAACTGTTCCTGGCGCACGAGTGAAGGAATTCTGCCTCCGGGGCCGATTTATAACGTCCCCCACTTAACATCTCAATGCAACAAATGCCCTGTGGGTCGCGCGCGCCGAGATGAGCGCTGCTTTGACAGCCCCAAATAACCAATCAGCCAAGAGCTCTCAACGAATAATCTATTGAACGCGTATCATCTCCAAAGGCGGCATATCTTGGATCTCTAACAGCGTAAATATCTAATATCTAAATCTTAATATATTATTATAACGTTATGCTATTTGTGGAAAGAAGCACAGTCATTGCGAAAATTACATTGTCTCCAAAAAACAACTAGCATCTATAGGCGTTTAACTATATCAACACATTTAATGAATTGATGAAATAAAGGTATATTATAGCCTACCATATCTGGAACATAGATTTTTTTTTTTTTTTTTTTTTTACATTTGAGGGAAAGTAGGTTTCAATGCTTGCCTTTTTATTTTAGCTATTTTCATAGCCTTCAATTAGTGTGTGGTGAGCTAATGTCAATGTTCTGTCAACTAAATTATAAAAAATTACTACATGTTCATTGAAATTTGATGCAATTTCCATAGGCTAAATGTAAACCTATACCGACACGCCAATAGACATATCAGTAGGCTTCAACATTCAACGTGTGAGGTGAGATTTTACAGAAAAGCGTAGAAAATCACCCCATAATGTGTTGATGTTAATTGTGTTTTGCTCGGTTTGGGGACTCATACCAGGTCTTGCTATTGATTCTTTTATATCGGAGTTTCACGCCAATGAGGTTAAAGGCAGTACCGTGGAAATTCTCTCCATGTCTCCACAACATTTCGATTTTCTGGTGATACAAGAATCTGAGACACCTGTTGCAAAAACCTATGGTCACACACTAAATCGTCTTGCGACCATAAAGCATATCTAGGCCTATCTCAACGATATCCACCATTACATTATACAGAAGTGAATATGTGAATATGTGTTCCCTATGTTTTTGTTTTATTCAGAAATAATGCATTGCCACTTTTTTCTTCGCAGGCACCGAGGAGAATCGGTGGGCCGCCCCCTGTCTTGAGGCCCTTGCCTCCAGATTCTTCACACAGCGCCCTCAAAAGGCACAACCCTTGGGAAAGTCATGCCAGCTGAACCGCCTGAACTAGCCCACCTGCACTGCTTTGCGCATCACAGACATTGACAATATACGGAGACCTTCTGGAGAATCGGGGACTTTTCCTTGAAGTACAGCCAACCCTGAATAAATATACATTATAGCCACAACATTAGACACTTTCTATCTTCAGCTTTTTTGTTCTTCTAAAAATCTAAACGTTTTAAATTCTTGTGACGTTAAATAAAGTGGCAGCGGAAGTATCGTGGAAGTAGGCCATATATTATGTAGCCTATAATTGTGGTGTAAATGATTGATAACAGCCGAAGTGAAAAATCGAATGTGAAACGGGACCATGCCATTTGTTGGACACGCGACATGCTCAATGGAGATTCTATAGACTACTTTCAAAGTTGCTTAAGTCCTCTCAAGTTTGATTCCAGACACAATAGATGTGTTCAGATGACAATAAGCGCGCGGGAACAAATGGCGGGGAAAGGGAGAGGGTTTGGGCATTAACATCTCAGTGTATTCAGTTCAGGGACAAGGCGCCCCTGAAAAGAAGGCAGTATATATGCCTACTGAGAGGCCATGGATCTTTTCTTCTGTCCGTTTTGTGTCCACAAAAAGTGGGCCGTATCAAAGATTTCTCTCACTTTCAAACACAAAACCACATTGTCCCGTAAGTCTTTGAAAGGGAGTTGTTAAAGAGAGTTGAGAAAGGCAGTGGATTAAAGATAGGCCTTGCTAGGCTTGTGTCAGGGAATATTTCCTGGACAGTTTTTTCAGGAAAAGCATGTTTTATTAGAACAGTAAGTAGCCTAATAGCCTAATAAGGCCTACACGCATAGGCCTATATACTTTCCACAGTGGTATAATTTTCATGAATTTACTCAAAAAAAGTTAAGTAATCTTAATTGTGGTGTTTAAAATGCAATGTAGCCCGCAGTTGGCCTGTATAATAGCTTGCATAATGAATAGGTTACACATGGACAATGCACAAATATTAATGAGCCTCGCAGACTAATTTGTATGTTTAATTACTCCAATCGAACATGCAATAAGCCGAAAATAACGAATGGAAAACAACAACCTATAAGCCTATGTTGTATTAATCATTGAACTCAATATTTACTGATATTCGATATTTACTGTTTTGAATCAAGATGATTACATATCATGGTCAAAAGAAAAAAATATAGCCTATATTTATAAAGCTATGCCTATGTCTACAAATTGTACCTTAAAGGCCATATACAGTGCATTCGGAAAGTATTCAGACCCCTTGACTTTTTCCTAATTTTGTTACGTTACAGCCTTATTCCAAAATGTATCACATTTTTGTTTCCCTCAATCTACACACAATACCCCATAATGACAAAGAGAAAA
The DNA here is from genome assembly GCF_013265735.2 of Oncorhynchus mykiss. Classification (NCBI taxonomy): domain Eukaryota; kingdom Metazoa; phylum Chordata; class Actinopteri; order Salmoniformes; family Salmonidae; genus Oncorhynchus; species Oncorhynchus mykiss. The sequence continues at coordinate 43,659,909 of NC_048573.1, forward strand.
CAGATTTTAAGAAATTGTAACAAATGTATTAAAACAATTAAAACAGAAATAGCTTATTTACATAAGTATTGAGAACCTTTGCTATGAGACTCGAAATTGAGCTCAGGTGCATCCTGTTTACATTGATCATCCTTGAGATGTTTCTACAACTTGATTTGAGTCCACCTGTGGTAAATTAAATTGATTGGACATGATTTGGAAAGGCACACACATGTCTATATAAGGTCCCACAGTTGACAGTACATGTCAGAGCAAAAACCAAGCCATGAGGTCGAAGGAATTGTCCGTAGAGCTCCGAGACAGGACTGCGTCGAGGCACAGATCTGGGAAGAATGCCCAAACATTTCTGCAGCATTGAAGGTCCCCAAGAACACAGTGGACTCCATCATTCTCAAATGGAATACGTTTGGAATCACCACGGCTCTTCCTAGAGCTGGCCACCTGACCAAACTGAGGAATCGGGGAGAAGAGCCTTGGTAAGCGAGGTGACCAAGAACCCGATGGACAGTGCTCCAGAGTTTCTCTGTGGAGATGGGAGAACCTTCCAGAAGGACAACCATCTCTGCAGCAGTCCACTAATCAGGCCTTTATGGTAGAGTTGCCAAACAGAAGCCACTCCTCAGTAAAAGGCTCATGACAGCCCACTTGGAGTTTGCCAAAAGGCACTGAAATGACTCTAAGACCATGGAAAACAAAGATTCCCTGGTCTGATGAACCCAAGATTGAACTCTTTGGCATGAATGCCAAGCATCACATCTGGAGGAAACCTGGCACCATCCCTACGGTGAAGCAAGGTGGTGGCAGCATCATGTTGTGGGGATGTTTTTCAGTGGAAGGGACTGGGAGACTAGTCAGGATCAAGGGAAAGATGAACAGAGAAAAGTACAGAGAGATCCTGCTCCAGAGCTCTCAGGACCTCAGACTGGGGCAAATGTTTACCTTCCAACAGGACAACGACCCTAAGCACACAGCCAAGACAACGCAGGAGTGGCTTCTGGACAAGTCTCTGAATGTCCTTGAGTGGCCCAGCCAGAGCCCGGATTTGAACCCGATTGAACATCTTTGGAGAGACCTGAAAATAGCTGTGCAGCGATAGATCTTGAGAGGTTCTGCAGAGAAGAAGGTGAGAAACTCCCCAAATACAGGTGTGCCAAACTTGTAGCGTCATACGAGGCCCTAATCGCTGCTAAAGGTGCTTCAACAAAGTACTGAATAAAGGGTCTGAATACTTATGTAAATGTGGTATTTCAGTATTTCTATTTTTCATACATTTGCAAAAATGTCTAAAAACCTGTTTTTGCTTTGTCATAAGTGTGTAGATTGGTGAGAAGAAAATAACTGTTAAATCCATTCCAGAATGAGGCTGTACAAAATGTGGAAAAATTCAAGGGGTCTGAATACTTTCCGGATGTACTGTATGCTGTTCAAATTGCGTAAAATGTGCCGAAAAATTGGTGCCGCAATTTCGATGCTATGTTTTCAAGTGATAATGCAAAAATTGGTGCCGCAATTTCGATGCTATGTTTTCAAGTGATAATGCAACGTTTAATCAGTATGAAATCTGACCGCTCTGCTTTGGTGTATGAAGGCTGGTTCTCATCCTTTGTTCTGGTCTCTGCATTATGTCGTCGCTTTCACGCTCTGAGTTAACATGCACCGTGTAAAACCTGATTTCAGCATGGCAACTTGGCAACATGGCAAACTTTGTTCTTTTTTGTTGTTGTTGCAAGCGCACACTGGAATGATTTCACGTTAATTACGCGGTGTGTTATATCAGTTATCACTGGTTATAGGCGAGTTCAGAATATGGAGGCTACTCAGAATATAATATAATTAATATAATGTTAAACGAATTGAATGATTTACAATTCACAAAAGTTCGAGATTTTTTTTCCTGCATGGGCTTTAAAAATGTATTTAACTGGGTTATACCGTCACTCCCTTTCTTGCAGCTCTCAAAAGAATTGGTTACCTCTCCATGATAATAGCTCAACGAGCGACTTGTGTCCAAAATGGGCATGATAATGACGTACCATTAAATAACAAGTTAAGTGTATGTTTATAAAAGGACCTCAGACTTTTTCCCTCCACTTTCACTTTTCTCCCTCGAGTAACTCATTAACCACGACAGTCTATTGTCATGTATGCCTGCCAGGGGGACCTGACAAAGAGTGCTGTAATAATTGGAGTATTCGAGAACTTGTTAACAACAATTAGTGAAGCAATTATACAATTACCTGCAATAAACGGTTTTTCTCCAGAGGAAAACTCGCCACCATTTGCAAGAGAATGGCTATACATTACACAGCAAAGTTCAGGTAAATCGAATGGAGATGACTTTTGGCAAAGTAGACATGTATAGCGTGAATTGCCACATGCATATTCCAGCATTGTATTAGGCTCAGCCATCGGATCATATACATGTTGGCTTTTAAAATGTTTCACAATGCATCTAATAACCTACACTCTTAAAATAAAAGTTATATATAGAACCAAAAAGGGTTATATCGCTTGCTTCATATTGGCACCCCTAAAAGTTCAATATAGAACCCTAATGAACCCCCTTTAAAACAAAATGAACATATGGGTTCTATTTAGAATATTTAGGACTGCCATATATGAAGCAAGCTATATAACCATTTTATAACCTTTTTTTCTGAGTGTAGCCTACAATAAATTGCCAAAATTAAGTTGCCAAACATAAAGCTTTTGGGCAAGAAAAAAACGGTAGACTTATTTAAAGATGTGAAGGCAATTTCACACATAGAAACTGCAACGGGTCTCTGAGAGCGAAGCAAATCGAGGAACCGCCTCTTAACTATTCAGGGATCTGACGCAAACTGGAGGATGCAAAACCTTTATTATGGGCCTACACTTGGGGAGTTCGAAACGAAATCACTCAGGTGCTGACGCTGGTGAACTGTTTATATCGAATCATTTACATCCTTCGAAATTGCGGAAGGGGGATAAATAAAAGCCACGCGACGGGCCTGTTGGCGAAGCTCTGATCAAACATCAAATATCATGAATTTCTATAGACTGGTCTCCAGGTTATTTAAGGGTCTTTACTTTGGTTAAGGCGCACAATAGGTTGTGTTTGGCTATTTGCACCGGGGTTACCGTCTGAATAGAACAGAGGTCCACATTAACATCGCTTAGGGTTTTCTCAAGGGCCGAAATGAACTAGTGGAAAGTAACTTTATAACTCGCAGAGGATGAACCCTTTGTCAAGCGCTCCACTGAAAGACACAAGCACCTAACAAAAGAGAGACGTCATTGTTAAACACTATGGCTCATGGGTATTGATGCGCCTTGAATTGCTAAACATCTGCCATTTACTTTGCAACCACTTCAACCGATTTGAATACGAATAAAGTGTCTGTGCTTCTTAGTAGTCTGCACTATCTTTGCCCGTGCGTAAAACAACAGAGTGGCCAAGCGTATGAGCGGATTAGAAATCGAAACTTTTGAGCTAGGCCTAAACATATGGCTCCCCTATGGCATCGAAAAAGAACTAACTGCTAAAAAATGTTTTATTGGAAACTGACTGAGAAAAGAAGGATATGATCCAAAAGTCAAATAATAGGAATCCTTGATATCAGGCCTGGTTGTCAAAACGTTATTCGTTTCTTATTTATCTGCTCACAAAAAGAGACACTAAACGTTACTTGCGCTATTAGTTAAGCCTGCATGAGACTATTCAATGAATATGAATCCAGTTTCACTCTTTCTTTTTAAACCTGAAATTAGAACTTTATTTCTGTAAAAAAAAAAAATTGTGCGTCTTTACGCAGTTGGTCCATCAATAGGCCTGCGCTTAATGACCAAACTAGAGAGATAGAGAGAGCGAGAAAGTATCACTAGCAACAAACAACTGTATGTATATTAGGCCTAGTCTATCTTAAATTCTAATAATTTTGTAGCCTACTCACTTTGTTAATAATCAAACCAAATTGCGCTTCAATGTATTACGGACAGAGTTTATGATAGAGTTCTCGACTCAATCAAAAAGGCATAGGCTATATTCTGTAGTCTACTGCTATATTCTGTAGTTACCCATTTGTTTTTCTTTAATGACTAGTCATATGAGAAACAAGGGGTTGTGGCATACGATGTGGCATGTAAAAAGCATAAGAAACAGACAACTCTGACAACGCATTTGTCTACTTGCGCACGACAGTTATTCCAAACACAATAGACCAACTGTATAGTTATAATTTCTTACTGAAATCGAGTCCAAATACTGTAAGTCTACATAAACATTTAGGAAATAGCCCGGCTACACAGCTGGTGGGTGAATCAAAGAAAGACGTTCTTGTGACCCGTTTTCTGCAGCAGGTTTTCCCAGGGTTCGTCCTTTATATGGCAAAAGTGGAAAATCGGAGTGTACAACTGAAAAGCCAGGGGGCGTTCCTCCAATTTTCCTCGCTCCATATTTTGCAGGGCAGAGAAATATGCATTCTCTCCCTCACTATCAGCAAGTAACATGGTTGCTGATGCCGTTGGTAGACAGCCAAATAAACCATTGGATAGGCTATACCAGATCTAAATGCATGACATTTTTACATGCAATATATTGTAATATTAGCTAAATGTTTCCAATAGCCATTAGCCAATTAATTGAGATAATAGTTATATTTTTATTATCATCAACTTTTTCCATAGAGAAAAGTCCTGCTTTTTTAACAAACGTGTATATGCTAAAATGGATATGCACGCTGTTTGAAATATCCAAATAATATAACTTAATCGACGTGTGTGGCGTGTATCGTGCATCTACCCTAAAATTGGTATGAAATCGTCAATTTGTTGGTGTCAGCGTTCAGCTGGCCAGGCGCGCCATATGCCATGCTTAGTGGCACTATTTACCGATTCGTTCCTACTTTCACGGTCCATCCTCCTCTTCTTCTTGCCAGAGAATTGAATGACAACAACAAAATAGCAATTTACCCTCTGAAATGGTCCCATACCCCCAAGGTACGAGTCCTTTCCGTTTCCATCAGAGGCATTATCCTTACTTTTTTTTTTACAGCGCAAAAATTTAAGAGCTAAATATGTGAGAATGTGTGTGTGTGTGTGTGTGTGCAAAAGTCTGTCAAAGGTTACAATTCAGATTAAAATAACAAATATAGGCTAAAGTTTAATTCGTCTGTGAGACTTTAATTCGGCTGTAGAACATATCATCCTCTTTCTACGTTTCTGAATATTGCAAAAGTAGGTACAAAACTGTTGTAGCATCCTTGGTAGAATATACACTATATATACCAAAGTATGTGGATGCACCTTCAAATGAGTGGATTCGGGCTATTTCAGCAACACCACGTTGCTGACAGGTGTATAAAATCGAGCACATAGCCATGCAATCTCCATAGACAAACATTGGCAGTAGAATGGCCTTACTGAAGAGCTCAGTGACTTTCAAAGTGGCACCATCATGGGATGCCTCCTTTCCAACATGTCAGTTTGTCAGTTCTCTGCCCTGCTAGAGCTACCTCAGTCAACTGTAAGTGTTATTATTGTGAAGTGGAAACATCTAGGAGCAACAATGGCTTTGCCGCAAAGTGATAGGCCACACAAGCTCATAGAACAGGACCGATGAGTGCTGACGTGCTTAGCACTACTGAGTTCCAAACTGCCTCTGGAAGCAACGTCAGCACAAGAACTGTTAGTTGGGGAGCTTCATGAAATGGGTTTCCATCGCCAAGCAGTCGCACACAAGCTTAAGATCACCATACCCAATGCCAAGTGTCAGCTGGAGTGATTTAAAGTTCGCCACACATTCTCTGGAGTGATGAATCGCGCTTCACCATCTGGCAGTAGGGCGGACGAATCTGGGTTTGGAGGATGCCAGGAGAACGCTACCTGCTCGAATGCATAGTGTCCACTGTAAAGTTTGGTGGAGGAGGAATAACGGTCTGGGGCTGTTTTTCATGGTTCGGACGAGGCCCCTTAGTCCCAGTGAAGAGAAATCTTAATGCTATAGCATACAATGACATTCCAGTCAATTCTGTACTTACAAGTTTGTGGCAACAGTTTGGGGAAGGCACTTTCCTGTTTCAGAATGACAATGCCCACGTGCACAAAGCGAGGTCCACACAGAAATAGTTTGTTGAGATCAGTGTGGAAGAACTAGACTGGCTTGCACAAAGCCCTGACCTCAACAAACACCTTTGGGATGAATTGGAACACCGACTGTTAGCCAGGCCTAATCTCCCGACATCAGTGCCCAACCTCACTAATGCTTGTGGCTGAATGTAAAAAAGTCTCCGCAGCAGTGTTCCAACATTTAGTGGAAAGCCTTCCCAGAAGAGTGGAGGCTATTATTGCAGCAAAGGGGGGACCAACTCCATATTAATGCCTATGATTTTAGAAGGAGATGTTGGACAAGCAGGTGTCCACATACTTTTGGTAATGTAGTGTAATTGACCAATTTCAATAATGTGCAAAAAACACAAAATTAAATACTTTTTTTGTTTTCTAAAAAAATATTAAACTATTATTTTACCAGGTAAGTTGACTGATAACACATTCTCATTTACAGCAACGACCTGGGGAATAGTTACAGGGGAGAGAAGGGGGGATGAATGAGCCAATTGTAATTTTAACTTAGTGCGTTAATATAAATTAGTGATCTAAAACAATAGTTCTAGAAGTTTAGCCACAAATAATTAGACTTTGTTTTACAAATCTAATGTTCATAAAAATGTAATAAAACATGATAATGGAAAAGCAACCACCTCTTAGAATAGTTTCATCACCTAAAAAATACACATTTTACCCATGAAAGGAGCTAGGGTCAGAAGACTGCTGCCAGATGTCTTTGGGAGTGACTGGAGGATACAGAAGAGCACAGGCCCACCCATTTTATTTAGTGTCAAGGTCTACTGGCACCACCCTCTGGTAAAATGATGTATAAACTTTACACATCAAAAGTGTGATTGGCTGCGTTTAAACAGGAAGCCAAATTCGGATATTTTTCCAGGATAAAATAGGATAAAAAGCACACAAGGAGAACATAAGGAGTACATTTACTTCAAACTTTTGCAGCATAATGACAAATTGCTTTGATATGCCGAAGACTCATGACATCTGTTTAACGAAGCGAGAAGGATCGGAGGACCAAAACGCAACGTGGTAAGTGTCCATATTGATTTATTCAAAAAACACAACTGAACACTGGAACAAAATAATAAACGTGAAGAAACGAAACAGTCCCGTGTGGCGACAAACACTGACACGGAAGACAAACACCCACAACTGAAACCCAGGCTACCTAAGTATGATTCTCAATCAGAGACAACAATTGACAGCTGCCTCTGATTGAGAACCATACTAGGCCGAACTCAAAAACCAACATAGAAAAACAGACTGCCCACCCCAACTCACGCACTGACCATACTAAAACAAAGACAAAAACAAAGCAACTAAGGTCAGAACGTGACAATCTGTTCTAAATTTATGCAATATGTGAGCCTACTTAATCCAAATACTTACATAAAAGGTCTTATAGATATAAATCATACCAGCATAAATACAGTGCCTTCAGAAATTATTCATGCCCCTTGACTTATTCCACATTTTGTTTTGTTACAGCCTGAATTCTAAATTGATTAAAATCTTTTTTATTTTCACCCATCTACACACAATACCACATAATGACAAAGTGAAAACATGTTTATAGAAGTTTTTGCTAATGTAATCAAAATTAAATACAAAAATATCAAATTTACATAATGAGGTCACAGCCCTGAGTCAATGCATGTTAGAATCACCTTTGGTAGCGATTACAGCTGTGAGCCTTTCTGGGTAAGTCTCTAAGAGCTTTGCACACCTGGATTGTACAATATTTGTACGTTATTCTTTTAAAATTCTTCAAGCTCTGTCAAGTTGGTTGTTGATTCTAAGTAGACAGCCCTTTTCAAGACTTGCCATACATTTTCAAGCCTATTTAAGTCGAAACTGTAACTAGGCCATTCAGAAACATTCAACGTCATCTTGGTAAGCAACTCCGGTGTATATTTGGCCTTGTGTTTTAGGTTGTCCTGCTGAAAGGAGAATTTGTCTCCCAGTGTCTGTTGGAAAGCAGACCATGTTTCCCTCTAGGATTTCGCCTGTGCTTAGCTTTATTCTGTTTCTTTTCATACTAAAATAACTCCCTAGTTATTGCCGATGACAACCATACCCATAACATGATGCAGCCACCAACATGCTTGAAAATATGAAGAGTAGTACTCAGTGATGTGTTGTGTTGGATTTGCTCCAAACATAACACTTTGTATTCAGGACATAAAGTTAATTTCTTTGCCATATTTTTTGCAGTTTTACTTTAGTGCCTTGTTGCAAACAGGATGCATGTTTTGGAATATTTTGTATTGTGTACCGGCTTCTTTCTTTCACTGTCAATTAGGTGAGTATTGTGGAGAAACTACAATGTTGATCCATCCTCAGTTTTCTCCTATCACAGCCATTAAACCCTGTAACTGTTTTATAGTCACCACTGGCTTCACGGTGAAATCCCTGAGCAGTTTCCTTCCTCTCCGGCAACTGAGTTAGGAAGGACGCCTGTATCTTTGTAGTGACTGAATGTATTGATACCACAGGAGGTTCGTGGCACCTTAATAGGTGGAATGTTATCAAATACATCAATCACATGGTTTCCATGTGTTAAATGCCATTCAATTTACTCCGTTCCAGCTATTATTATGAGCTGTCCTCCCCTCAGCAGCCTCCATGATTGATATACCATCCAAAGTGTACAGAGATGAAGTAGTCATGCAAAAATCATGTTAAATTCCATGCAACTTATTACGTGACTTGTTAAACAACTTTTTACTCCTGAAATTATTTAGACTTGTCATAACAAAGGGCTTGAATACTTATTGATTCAAGACATTTCAGCGTTTCATTTTTTTATTAATTAGTAAACATTTTTACAAACATAATTCCAATTTGACATTATGGGGTATTGTGTGTAGGCCAGCGACCCAAAATCTCAATTTAATCCATTATAGATTCAGGCTGTAAGACAACAAAATGTTGAAAAAGTCAAGGGGTACGATTAATCAATACTAGTAAACAATTCTAGCAAGAAAAGCATTTCCTTGATTCAGTAAAACAGTTGAAATGAACTATTTTCAACTACTTACTACTGATGTTTTGAGTATAACGTTGGATGATCCCTTGGAAATGCTGTTGTGTATTTTTCTGCGGCTGAAAGATAATGATGTAGCACTTCGGGAGAAAGTAGCAGAAGAGGATGCTGTATGAACTGGAAAGCACTGACATTGCATTGAATAACTGTAAATATTTACCATGGTATAATATACTTGCTGTACAGAAAGTGATCCATGTAAGTATAAGGAAAAGCAGGTACAAGGTGATTGCTTTGGACTCATTGTAGTTTTTGGGCAGGTCTTTCCCCATATATGAGAAAATAAAGCAAAGACTTACCAAGACTATAGTCAATAACAAGAACATGATCACTGTTCTTGTCATGGCACACTTTAGTATTATTTGATCTCTGTATGATGTCATGTCATTGACTGGTGTGGGAGGGCTGGCAGTGAACACTGTTGTAAGCAACAACAGCTGAAGAACAAAGACTATGGCTATGAGCCACCACTGTCCATTGTGCTTCACCCACCAGCTGTGAATCTTAGGGAACTTGGTGGCCATTTTGAAAATGCACACTATTTGAAAGGAGCGCACAGCGAAACAGCCTAAACAGACAGTGTAGAACAGCAAAAATAGAAAATACCTCAACACACAATTGGTCACTGTTGGTTTCCCAAAGAAAAAGAACACACTGATACTGCTTGCACTCAAGCAGCCCAGAAGAAGGAAACACATTGGCCCACCGGCAGACTTAACAACCGGCTTGTCATAGTTCAGTGCAAAAAGAATGACAATGGCTAGTGTTAGCGCTAACAGGACGCCTGTGGAAAACATGAGTGTGATGGCGATAGGGTCTGTGAAAAGTATATACTCCACTGAACGCTGTGTGCAAAAGGTGCTTCCTGGTTTGGACCACTCTGTCTTCCTACAGTCGATGCAGCTGTATGGGTCGTCTGTTTGGCAAGAAGACGATAGTCAATGATGAGCCGGGCACCATGCATGCATTATATCATCTCCAGTGGAAGAGCTCATGAGGACAGAATTAGTAGGTCTATGGTAACATTTGGACCAGGTGTGAAGTGTGTTTTCTAGTAGGAAGCAAAACACCAAAAACAAGCTGAAACAAAAATCTACATAAATAATGTCACATTCCTTTTCTTCTTACTTTAACCCCCACGAGTGTCAATGGACACCATCATCCAATAAGATTTCTCTCTTTATCCCTGGACCTCTTACCTGTGTAGTTGACATAAGTCATACCAGGGCAGACGTTACACTGGAAACAACATTGATGGAGTCCATCTATCTTCTTTGCAAATCCTTCTGAACATTCAGGGGAACAGCGTGCGACAGGCACCTTCAGAAAGACCAAAGGTTGCGATTAAGTGGACTTTGTCATACATGTCAAATGGAAAAATATGATTCATTTATGATTTATTAAAACCAGAAAAAATGACTTACTTGGTCAGCATACCAGTGAATTTGAGTGTTGTTGATAGAGAAGGGAACGTCAAGTGTTGGATCAGTTTCATAAGAGCCAACTTTCTCGGCCTGGCCACTCTGGTTCCAGAAAACAATAGCATAAGAAGTAGATGTCGGGTCTCCATTGCTGTCAAACTCAATATGCCGGTTCAATATTGTGAAATTTGACCTCTTTAATTCTCGGAGAAGCTGAAATCAGACAAGAATGTAGTGTTGCAAGAACATTTGTGGTGTGTAAACACTATAACAATGTTATAGGGATTATTCACTATTGATTCACACTTTCAAAGGTTCACACCTTTGTGTGGACATTTTAAAGGTAGACTTAGCAATGACAACATCAGACACGTCGGGGTACGAATTTTGATTACTGACGTCAACAAAATCTGGCACAATTGGCTTTTCCAAATGTGGAAATATGGGCATGCCCGAAGTGAGGCCACAAATTAGAGCAAACAGGTAATGGCTGTCCTGGCAGGTTCAAATGTTGCTTCTATTGATGCTGTTGTCTGTAAGCGGGAAGTTGCTCTACTGCGTTTGATGATGTCATATTGCTAAATCTACCTTTAAAGACACACTCCAGCCTCCCCATAACCTCATTTATCACAAGTGTAGCCTAGATGCATCCTTTCAATTGATGTATTCTTCAATATTGTAACGCCATTTCTCTTCAAACAAAAGTATGTGGACACCCTTTCAAATGAGTGGATTCAGATATTTCAGCCACTCCCCGTGTATAAAATTGAGCACACAGCCATGCAATCGCCATAGACAAACATTGGCAGTAGAATGGCCTGTACTGAAGAGCTCAGTGACTTACAACGTGGCACCATCACAAGATGCCTCCTTTCCAACAAGTCAGTTCGTAACACTTTCTGCCCTGATAGACCTGCCCCAGTCAACTGTAAAGTGCTATTATTGTGATGCAGAAACGTCTAGGAGCAACAACAGCTCAGCCGCGAAGTGGTAGGACACACAAGCTCACAGAACGGGACCACCGAGTGCTGAAATGCATAGCTTGTCTGTCCTCGGTTGCAACACTTACTACCGAGTCCCAAACTGCCTCTGGAAGCAATGTCAGCATAAGAACTGTCCTTCGGGAGCTTCATGAAATGGGATTTGATGGACGAGCAGCCGCACACAAGCCTAAGATCACCATACGCAATGCCAAGCATCGGCTGGAGTGGTTTAAAGCTCACCGTCACTGGACTCTGGAGCAGTGGAATGTGTTCTCTGGAGTAATGAATCACACTTCAAAATCTGTCAGTCCGACGGACAAATCTGGGTTTGGTGGATGCCAGGAGAACGCTACCTGCCCTAATGTATCGTGCCAACTGCAAAGTTTGGTGGAGGAGGAATAATGGTCTGGGTCTGTTTTTCATGGTTCAGGCCCTTTAGAACCAGTGAAAGAAAATCTCTACAGGAAACAATGACATTCTAGACAATTTGTACTTCCAACGTTGTGGCAACAGTTTGGGGAAGGCCCTTTCCTGTTTCAGCATAATTCCCCTGTGCAAAAAGCGAGGTCCATACAGAAATGGTTTGTAACGAGATCGTGTGGAGGGACTTGACTGGCCTGCACAGAGCCCTGACCTCATCAAACACCTTTGGGATGAATTGGAGCGCCGACTGCAAGCCAGGCATAATCACCCAACACCAGTGCCCAACATCACTATTGCCCTTGTGGCTGAATGTAAGGAAGTGCCCGCAGCAATGTTCCAACATCTAGTGGCAAGCCTTCCCAGAAGAGTGGAGGCTGTTATAGCAGCAAAGAGGGGACCAACTCCATATTAATGCCAATGATTTTGGAATGTTCGACGAGCAGGTGTCCACATACCTTTGGCCATGTAGTGTATATGCAAAGTTTCAAATGCTTACCATAAATGGATACACAGTTACATTGTCACTGCATCCCTTAATGTCACATAGTAACAAATTATGTAACGCGTGGGCCATAGCATAAATGGCAGAGTAAGTTGCGAAAGAATATGATGGGTTTTCACCGATGATCTCTTCTGGGCTCACATCACTACAGAGGTCACAAGCTTGATTGCATGTTTGTCTGGATGGCGTTTGTTCACAGGTTGAAGGCCTATTATTCCTTTGTGTTTGGGACAAATAGACAAAATCCTTAAACCCAGGTAATGGCATCACTGTCTCTGTTATTCCAATGATGGTGCCAATCGCCTTGATTCCACTCAATCTGGGGAGGTTCTTGTTCAAGGACCAACTGTCGCCTGCAATCCACACTTTGCTGTGTATGTTGTGCTTGATTGCTGATTTAATGAACGCAACAGCGCTGCTCTGCCCGGCAAAAACTATAATGACCTCTATGCTAAGACCCTCTAACTGTTGAAGTATTTCATAGTGATCAGACATTTCGTTGAGCTCTTTTGCATAAGCCAAGCAGATCTTCGTGTCTTTCAGCTTGCTTTTGAACAGCTGGAGGCCATTTTGGCTGTTCTCATCACCGCTGCTGACAAATGCAACCCAGTTCCAATTAAAGTGCTGTATAATCAGAATGATCAGATGTATTAAGTCTTTGTTACTAGCTGTGGTTCGCAGGAATGAGGGATATTTCCACTTGTCGCTTAAAACAGAACTGGAGGACCCATAATTTACCTGTGAAGAAAAATATGTCCATTTTAGACATACATAGACAAGAATAACCCAAATAGGGTGGTGACCTACCCAACCCTCCTCGTAGAGAGCTACTAGGAGTGCAGAATTTTATTCCAGCCATGCTCTTAACACACCTGATTCAGTTAATCAAGCTCCTGATGTTAGAGAAGGGCTGGAATAAATACCTGCACACCCAGTAGCTCTCTGGGTGTACCCCAGCCTTAATACACTTTTTTTTTAAAGTGATCAAAATGACCTAAAGTAAGTATGTATTACCATGGGAATTAGATTCATCGCAAACATGGGAGCAACAGTCATAGACTCCATGCTTCTAAATGGACCGGCCACAGCTATGACTTTGGACAGATACTCGTTGACGCACCTCAGAACTTGAATTGATCCATTTCTGGAGATCATATTTAAGATTGCCTGAAAGTTGAATTTGTCTGAGCAGTGGTCGAATATCTCATAACCGAGCGATACATTGGGCAGGATGAGGCTGGAGTTATTGATCTCTTGTACAGCGAACCTCATCACCTGAAACATCCGATAACTTGACAAGGTAAACGACTGTCTGTGGAAAGAGGAACAGGGTGTACACACAGCAAATTAGTAGATTTTTCCTGGTGTGAATACTGGCATATGCCATTTGAAGTGTTTAATCACTTCACATACTGCGGTTTGTTTCACCTAATTTGTCAACTTACTTTGTTAAAGGGGAAGTTTAGTATTTTACAACTTAAAGGAAAGATTCACCCATTTGTAATGTTATATATTGTTTTGTGCATGTCTGAGTGTTCTATCAATTCCCAGGGTCATTGCATGTTTTCATGTGTATCTGAGCTATTGCTTTTCAAGAAGGTATAAATACAGCCGGTATGACGAGTTTTGCATCACAACAGCCATTACAAACTTTAGCTAACTTTAGCCAACAGTTAAAAACAGTGGGAGTGATTGGGGCACGAGGCACATTGGGCAAGAATGTAATCAACTCAAGTATTTGGTTTAAGATTACTTTAAAATGTGATTTGGCCCTTCTTTTATCATGTGCCACATGCCCCAGTCACTTGCCACATGCCCCAGTCATTGATTTTTAGCTGGCAGGAGTTAAAGTTAGCTGATGTTTGTGGTGGCTGTTTAAAGAAAACCATACCACGGATTATAGTTTATCCTGACCAATAGACTACTTTACAACATGAAGTTGTAAAAAACTCAACATTCCCTTTAAAGTGTCAATCTGCGATTGGTGCATCCAAAGTTTTACTTTTAAATTAATGATATATACACATTCATTCTTATATTCTTATAAATGACTTCATGAGCTTAGCTCAACAATCGTATAGTGATGGGTTGTGCACAAACTAACTGATCTTTTTGAATGGCTCTTTTGGGTGAATGTCGGGAACTGAATCACATCTGTAAAAAAAGCCGTTAATTTGTTTCCCTGATTTGCATTCTACTACCGCTTTCTGATCTCCAGATAACGATTATCTGTAGATAAGTTATAAAAACATTCTCTGAAGATTGTAATTCCTCACTGCAGGAACAATAGATAGTGAGACATTTTCTGGTCCACCACACATTTTTGCAGTGCGTTCATTTTTTAATCTTTTTGTTGTTGTTGCAGGCCACAATAATTTGTTCAGGTAAAATAAAACTAATTTCACGATCTCACATAATGGCAGGCAAAGAGGGGTTAGGAGTAACTGATTACATGTAATCAATTGCATGTAATCTGATTACAAAAAAACTAACCAGTTACGTCACCAGCAAAAATATTGTAATCAGATTACGGATACCTTGAACAACTAGGATTACTTCTTGGATTACTTTTCAATTCAGAAAGGATGTTTGTGGGAAGAAATACATGGACACCTTTCTGTTTTCTCAATGATATTCCATTCAGAATTAAAAAAATATGCAAGTTTAACTTTGTTTCACCTGAGCGAGCCTGACCACAAGTCGGAGACCACTATTATGACACATCAAATGCGTTTGCTGGATCCTTTTTGTCTTCTAATGCCTCAAGGGGAAAGTAATCCAAAAAGTAAAGGAAAGTTACATTACTGATTACACTTTTTCCAGGTAACAGATTACATTTAAAGAAAGTAACCTACCCAACCCTGCAGGCAGGTTTGTAGGCTTTATATAAGAGATTAGCAATTTTTACATTGTTTTAGGTACATTTTTAAGCGCTAATGAGCGAAGAGCTGTTTGGGAGCCAAATGAATGTCTCTCTTAGCTGAACAAATCCAAATGTGCCGGTTTACTGAAAAGACTTGGAATGCTCATCACTACGTCGTACCCCATCAGAACCCAAAATACACATTTTTTTTTACCCCAAAGTTAGTAAACAATGTAATTGTAGATAAACACTGTATAGTCTCAAAAAACATTTGAAACTATAATTTTGATCTCATGGAGGGTCAGTCCACGCCTCCATAGTATATACTGTACATTTGAAAGTGGTTACATTTCTCCAGACCCATCCCTCAGCTGTTTACCAAAACAGAGGTGGGGTGCCCGCTTTGTTATTGTTTGAACTGCAGAGTGCTCCTTTAAGTGAGGTTAAACATTTGGTATAATACATTTACAGTACTATAACATTTCACGTTACTTACATGGAAGTGTTGTGATTGAACTCAGGTGTCTCCAACTCAGTTTCTGAAGAGGTACTGGGTATGCAGGCTTTTATTTCAACCCAAAACTAGAACAAGTTGACAATCAACTTGGTCTTCAGTACGAACATTGCTTAATTAAATTGGTTGTGTTAATATTGGGCTGGAAGAAAAACTGCACGCCCAGTGGCTCTCCAGGACCAGAGATACGATTTCCCTGATGGTTGAAAGGTATGTTGAATGGTGTGCTACAGCACTCACCGAGAGCAATCCACAATCACCGGTCGGTTGTAAACAACCGAGCTGTTGCGATGATGAATGTCGAAAAGGCCTCCCAGTATGTATTCTCCATCTAGTTTAAACTCAGAGGCTGAGCAAGAATATGATTCAGGTAAGGCATGCTGAAAAGACCCCAGCATTACCAGCAAGGCCAGGAGATGTTTCATCGTTGCCTTCACATGTAGTCAGTCTGAGAAGACAAGAGGAGCTGTGTCTACACCAAATGCTCAGGTACTGGTGAAGATGGCTCCCCCACTTTGCATAGGGATGCTTTACATGCAATGATTTATATGCACCATTACATCAGGCAGGAGTTCCTCAGTCAGACTGGAAGCAAATGTGCAGCACTGAACAGGAAATCCATGACCCGAAGTGAACTAGAAATGTGCATTGAATTGCTGGTACTGGTTTAAAGGATGAATGGTGTGGTAAAGGAGTTGGCACCGAGAGCATTGATTGATTTCACTGTCCAACCCTACCCAGGTGGGTCAAATGTACCATGACTAGCTCCATCCTTTCTGCAAATGTAACATTTGCACAATGATTAATGGACTTGTTTTCCAAACACAAGATGTGTCAGTGAATAGATACACAATATACCTCATACAGTAATACACATGTAGCAATGTAATAGTTATTTCTAAAAAGCAGATATGGATGAACGTTGACAAAAATGTCAGCGGTCCCAAAACATGAAGCAGAAACAGCCACCTCATTAGAAGGGACACAAGTTTCTTTAATAGCAATTGGAGTGAAAAAAATACACTTAAAGTTATTAAAATCAAGTTTTGTTTATAATTGCAGCACAAGAAAAAACAAGAACATGCAATCTCTTTCTTGAGAAAGTGTTTATAAATCTAGAATCCAATTTGACCAGGTTTTGTTTTCATTCATTTTTTTATATGGCATATGATAAATTGAACACTTGGAAATAGTAGCCTTATAATGTTCGAAGAAAAAAATAACGTTCAAAATAATCTCTAAACAAATGTTAACTTTGCCATATATATAAATCCACAAGACAACTCTTGGAAACATGATGTACTTTGACAGGGGAAAAAAAAGTCTGATCCTTCTTTACAGGGCTGATCAAAGGTTTTCCAAAATGTCTCTCTGGTTACCAAAAATACTACTGCACACTTTTCATAAGATACCCGACCGGCATACTGATAAAAATGCCCAAAAATGTGAGGGGTGGGGGTCAAAAAGAAAAAAAAGTGTTCACAACCCCCTTCATCCATTTGTTACATTAAAAGCTCTCAATCTCAATTTTCTTATGTTTCCTCTGCAAAAGAAGAGAGAGAGAAAATATTTTTGTTTGGAATGATTAGTAGATTACCACATATTTGTCTAAAGTAAAATACAGAATATGAGTTTATCAAGACTGCTATATTTGCATGGAATGGACCCCAGTTTCTAAACAGTTGGCCTCAGTGTAGAAGGTATTTCATTATTATTCTATAATGATACTATAAAGTACATTTTAAAGTAACTGTCCAGAGAAAATCTAACTTTTCTGTTAACTCATACACAAATAATGTTGACGTCTCCTTCTATACTTGTACACTTCAAAAACCACACCTCAAACTTGTGTCATACACACCTTTAAAAAAAAAATACTAGCCATTTCCTCATGGAGGATGTTGTCATCCTCCTGAGGAGGAGCTGGCCAATCAGCGGTCTACTTGAATTCAAATTTTTTATGACCAGTATACGCCCACACCATTCTGTTGGGATATGCCCACACCAGTTCAACAAAGAAAATTTACTGTTTTACATATTTAATAACTATTTTTTGGAAGGAAAACTATTTCACCCCTATTGTAATT
Source organism: Oncorhynchus mykiss (assembly GCF_013265735.2). Classification (NCBI taxonomy): domain Eukaryota; kingdom Metazoa; phylum Chordata; class Actinopteri; order Salmoniformes; family Salmonidae; genus Oncorhynchus; species Oncorhynchus mykiss. Next base: position 43,677,853 of record NC_048573.1, read on the forward strand.
AATTATAGGTCATATTTCATAGAAATCTGGAAACACTGGACAGTTACTTTAAGAAATCTAAACTCAAAAAATGAACTATTTAAAATGATATTCACAGGGGGGCGCATCGCAAAAATCTGAGGTTTAACTTGATTGGCTCGTCCATAGCTAGATGCCACCTCCATAAAGTAATCTCTATCATTTAGTTTCCAGGAGTGCTGAATGACACAGTATTATATTTATCTTCAACTGTACAAGCAAAGCGTCTTTTGACATGATGGGAAAGCAGATGGACTAAACACAAAAAGGGATTATATGGCTACATAGGGCAAAACAAGAACACATTTTAATAAAATCAGCCACACTTAACTTGAACGAGGCATTCTTAAACCTCACTGTACATAATGTCTTAAAAAAAACATGACATGAAACATTTCATAATCCTCCATGATGGTTTATTCTCTGGAGAGTATACTAACTCAGTCTTGGCCATGCAGGGATTTGCACTCTTAGCTGACTTGTTATCTAGCCAACCTCCTATACATAAATCACTGCTTTTGCCATAAAGAGATGGTTGGATTATGGTTCTGAATAGTTACAGTATGATAGGTATTGTATGTAGTTAGTGAATCCTTGTTCAAGTGAAGCATAACCAGTCATTGAAAAGTAACTGCATTAAAATACAGTGGACAAATTTAGGGTGGGGGGGGGGTTCAAGCCGGCACAAAAATACACTTGATCTCAGAGACACATCATTCATCATTTTAAATATTTCATATTTACTTCAATTTCAAAATGTTACATCTTATCGTTATTTCATTCTAAACCTAAGGACTTCCCATAATTACACGTTATGAACGAGCAGGTACCAAGTCTTCAATCAAAAGTAGTTACTTTGCTTGGAGACAGAGCAGTGCACAGCAGTTGAAAAGGGATAGTCGTTAAGAATCCACAACTGAAATTTCTACTGAAATTCATCCAGTGCCGCCCCCTCTAGCAGAGTTTATACTTACCCCATGGGGTTACAAGGCAAAGGGCGACACTGCGTTTCATCCACTGACTTAAGACAATGTTATCCCGCGGCTGCAAGATGGCTCACCGACTCATATCCCCATAATAACCAAAGGCAGAGTTTTCTTGTGACTACAGCAATCCTCAGCACTAATAACATCCATCACTGTCACCATTTTGGATCAAAACTCTTTTCCCATTTCTCTTTTTTTCCCCAATCCCCTCACAGACAATCATTGACCCCTGTTCCCCACCATATACTCTTTTTCCACAACTTTTCATTTTCAAAATGGGGGAAGGGGGTGGGGGGGTTATTTTAACTAGCAAAAGGTTTCCCTGTGTCTTCCTTGCCTCTGTAAGTCCTCTTCCCGTGCGTGAAGGGTAGGTATCTATACTTGACCATATGCTGGAAGTAGGAGAAAAGACGGAGTTAGCCACATTGTAATTCAAAGAAGAAAGTAATAGTGAAAGTCACAGCACAGTTCACATTTTACTGCTTTAAAAATGAAAATGTATTACATTTAAAAAGAAATCCTACACATGTACACAACCTATACATTCTGAAAGTGAAAGAAAAATGTAAGAAAATATTCAAAATAAAAAAATAAAATATGTCTTGATTGTGTAGGTCTTCACACCCCAGAGTGAAGACTTGGTGGAATAAATATTTTGCAGCCATTACAGCTGTGAATCATGTTGAATAAGATTTTACCAACTTTGCACAATTCGTAGGGCAACTGACTGTACAAAACATTAGGAACACCTGCTCTTTCCATGACAGACTGACCAGGTGAAAGCTATGAACCCTTATTGATGTCACTTGTTATATCCAAATCAGTATAGATGAAGAGACTGAGACAGGTTAAAGAAGGATGTTTCAAGCCTTGAGACAAATGAGACATGGATTGTATATGGCGCTGACGGACAGGGCTGCCGTGCTTCTAGCTCTTAGGAAACTGCAGTATTTTTATTTATTTTACCCCCTTTTTTCTCCCCAATTTCGTGGTATCCAATTGTTAGTAGCTACTATCATGTCTCATCGCTACAACTCCCGTACGGGCTCGGGAGAGACGAAGGTTGAAAGTCATGCATCCTCCGATACACAACCCAACCAAACCGCACTGCTTCTTAACACAGCGCGCATCCAACCCGGAAGCCAGCCGCACCAATGTGTCGAGGAAACACCATGCACCTGGCAACCTTGGTTAGCGTGCACTGCGCCCGGCCCGCCACAGGAGTCGCTGGTGCGCGATGAGACAAGGATATCCCTACCGGCCAAACCCTCCCTAACCCGGACGACGCTAGGCCAATTGTGCGTCGCCCCACAGACCTCTCGGTCGCGGTCGACAGAGCCTAGGCGCGAACCCAGAGTCTCTGGTGGCACAGCTGGCGCTGCAGTACAGCGCCCTTAACCACCAAGAAGGGCGAGGGTGTATGATTAACTACTCATGGTGTGATTGTGATAACATACAGGAACTCAAGTCCTTTTGTTCACCCAACCTAGAATACCTCAATAAAATGCCGACCGTATTACCTCCCAAGAGAATTATCTTCGGTGGTAGTCACAGCTGTGTATAATCCCCCTCAAGCCGATACCACGACGGCCCTCAAAGAACTTCACTGGACTTTATGCAAACTGGAAACCACATTACCTAAGGCTGCATTTATTGTAGCTGGGGATTTTAACAAAGCAAATTTTAGGAAAATATTACCGAAGTTCTATCAACACATTGACTGTAGTACTCGCGCTGATAAAAATAAAAACACTTGGACCACTGCTACTCCAACTTCCGGGATGCCTACAAGGCCCTCCCCCGCCCTCCCTTTGGAAAATGTGATCATGAATCCATTTTGCTCCTCACTTCTGAAAGGCAGAAACTCAAAACAGGGAGCACCCATGCTAAGGACTATTCAACGCTGGTCAGACCAATCGGAATCCACGCTTCAAGATTGTTTTGATCACGCGGACTGGGAAATGTTCCAGGTAGCCTCTGAGAACAACAGACGAATACACGGATATGGTGACTGAGTTTATCAGGAAGTGTATAGCAGATATTATACCCACTGTGACTATTAAAACCTACCCTAACCAGAAACCGTGCATAGATGGCAGCATTCGCGTAAAACTGAAAGCGCGAACCATCGCATTTAACCATGTCAAGATGACTGGGAATATAGCCGAATACCAATAGTGTAGTTATTCCCTCCGTAAGGCAATCAAACAGGAAAAAGGTCAGTATAGACAAAGTGGAGTCACAATTCAAAGGCTCAGACACGAGAAGTATGTGGTAGGGTCTACGGTCAATCACAGATTACAAAGGGAAAACCAGCCACGTCCCGGACACTGACGTCTTGCTTCCGGACAAGCTAAAACACCTTCTTCGCCCGCTTTGAGGATAACACAGAGTCAACGCAGCCCGCTACCAAGGATGGTGGGCTCTCCTTCTCTGGGCTGACATGAGAAACACATTTAAGCGTGTTAACCCTCGTAAGGCTGCCGGCCAAGACGGCATCCCTAGCCGCATCCTCAGAGCATGCTGGCTGGAGTGTTTACGGACATATTCAATTTCTCCATATCACATTCTGTTGTCCCCACATGCTTCAACACGTCCAACATTGTTCCTGTACCCAAGAAAACAAAAGGTAACTGAACTAAACGACTAATCGCCGTAGCACTCACTTCTGTCATCATGAAGTGCTTTGAGACTAGTCAAGGATCATATCACCTCTACCTTACCTGACACCCTAGACCCACTTCAATTTGCTTACCGACCCATTAGATTCACACACGATGCAATCGCCATCACAATGCACAATCCCATCTGGAGAAGAGGAATACCTAGGTTTTGTGTGGGAGTATCAATGTAGTTTGTGTGAGTGAGTGTGTGTATATACAGTCTAGTAAGTGTGCGTAGGGTCAGTGCAAGACAGTAAGTACAGATAGTTTGGGTCCCATTAATTGTCTAGCAGTCTTATGGCTGTGGGGGTAGAAGCTGTCTGGGGGCCTATTCGCCCGAGAGCCCTCTCCAAAATGTGCAAGTTCCTAAGTAATTTCAATGCACTTTTATGTTTCAAAGAAGAGTCTTCAACTATAAGGTGCTTTTTGAGCTCTCCAAGCTGTGTCGTTGAAGAACTAAAGCAAGCACACTTGTAGATGTTTTGATTGGAACACAATCCTGGATCCCCAATATCACACAATTACTGTTCACGCAATCCAAAAACGGTCCATCCTCAACGTCTCATCTTTCAAAATACATAGCCCTCTTCATTTACAGAATTTCCCTAAAAACATTAGCAAAAGTTGCCCAATTAGTGGAAGGGATGAGGGCAACGTCTTGTCGCACGAGGTGCTCAAATTCAGAACATCTGTCAGTCAAAACCCATACAGAGCTGTGTAGCGGAGACCCTGAGCTCTGACATCATGTAAAGCTTTTTACTGTACAGCCAAATCTGCCACTTTCAACCCATATACGGGTATGAATGCAAAAAGGGATAAACAAAAAGTAGTTAAATGTTGCCCTAAGAGTTGTACAAAGTTGGTTGGGGTGTGTGAAGACAAAAGCAATAGACATCTTCGTTTAATTTTTGTAAATAAATCAATTGGGAAAATGTTCTATAATTTTCTTGACTTTAAAAAAGAAAAGTGGAGTTGGTTGTGTAGATCGGTCGGAAAAATAATCAACTTATTCCCTTTTTAGATTGAATTTCAAGGCAGCAAAATGTGATGACTGTGCAAGGGGTGTAGACTTTCACTAGCGACTGTACATCTAGCTATGACACATCTGATACGACTATCATGCAGTCAGCAGCAGTGTCACTGGGTTTCCCATACCTTGATCTGCCTCTTCATGGTGATGCAGAAAAGCATGATGAAGTACATTACGAGTATGGGCCAGAACACAGGCACATTGAAGGCTTCGAAGAATGTGCAAATCATGGCAATGACGATGCCTTTCGTTGCCGAATGCCTGCAGACAAAAAAAAGGAACCGACATAAAACATACAATAAGGATGTGTAGTAGTTGGAAAATAATAGATGTTGTAATTTCACACTCATGGCCATAAACAGTTGTCAAAATAAATAAAAAACAGGACCCATATTCACAAAGCGTCACAGATGATCTAGGATCAGGTCCCGTCGATGCATATAATTATGATCTAAAATGCAAAACTGGATCAGCTCTCGTAGTCTGAGACTCTTTGTGAATATGAGCCCAGAAGGATACCACAAAGCTAACCACCAGAGTTTTCTGTTTCCGATCATCATAGGTATGGGCAACAATATATCAGTCAGTGACACCAAGTCAAGGGGTCTGAATACTGTATTCAGACCCCTTCACTATTTCCACATTTTGTTACGTTACAGCCTTATTCTAAAATGTATTCAATTGTTTTTTCCCCCCACCTCATCAATCTACACACAATATCCCATACTGACAAAGCAAAAACTGTATTTTTTTATTTCGCTAAGTAAAATAAACTGGAATATCACTTTTACATAAGTATTCAGACCATACTCAGTACTTTGTTGAAGCCCCTTTGGCAGCGATTACAGCATTGAGTCTTCTTGGGCATGACGCTACAAGCTTGGTACACCTCTATTTGAGCAGTTTCTCCCATTTTTCTATGCAGATCCTCTCAAGCTCTGTCAGGTTGGATGGGGTGTGTTGCTGCACAGCTATTATCAGGTCACTCCAGAGATGTTCAATCGGGTTCAAATTCGGGCTCAAGGACATTCAGAGACTTGTCCTGAACCCACTGCTGCGTTGTCTTGGCTGTGTGCTTAGAGGACGTTGTCCTGTTGGAAGGCGAACCTTCGCCCCAGTTTGAGGTCCTGAGCGCTATGGAGCAGGTTTTCATCAAGGATCTCTCTGTACTTTGCTCCGTTCATCTTTGCCTCAATAGTGACTAGTTTCCCACTGACTGCTGCTGAAAATCATCCCCACAGCATGATACTGCCACCACCATGTTTCACCGTAGGGATGGTGCCAGGTTTCCTCCAGACGTGACGCTTGACATTTCATTCCAAATAGTTAAATCTTGGTTTCATCAGACCAGAGAATCTTGTTTCTCATGGTTTGAGAGTCTTAAAGTTCCTTTTGGCAAACTCCAAGCGGGCTTTCATGTGCCTTTTACTGAGGAGTGACTTCCGTCTGGCCAGTCTACCATAAAGCCCTGATTGCTGGAGTGCTGCAGAAATGATTGTGATCTGCCGCACTCCAACAAGAACAACCATTTCTACTGCACTCCAACAACCAGACTTTTATGGTAGCGCGGCCATAAAAGGCAAGACAGCCCGCTTGGAGTTTCTCCCATCTCCACAGAGAGAGCTCTGTCAGTGACCATCGGGTTCTTGGTCACCTCCCTGACCAAGGCCCTTCTCCCCGACTGCTCAGTTTGGCCGGACGGCTAGATCTAGGCCGCCCGGTCTAGATCTGATCTTCATCCAAGTCACAACAACAAACACAGTCTGCTTAAACTAATAAATAATTATACATTTTCATGTCTTTATTGAACATACCATTTAGACATTCACAGTGCAGGGTGAAAAAAGTATGTGAACCCTTGGATTTAATATTGGGGGCGGCAGGGTAGCCTAGTGGTTAGAGCGTTGGACTAGTAACCGGAAGGTTGTGAGTTCAAACCCCCGAGCTGACAAGGTACAAATCTGTCGTTCTGCCCCTGAACAGGCAGTTAACCCACTGTTCCCAGGCCGTCATTGAAAATAAGAATTTGTTCTTAACTGACTTGCCTGGTTAAATAAAGGTAAAATAAAAAAAATAAAATAAAAATAACTGGTTGACCCTCCTTTGGCAGCAATACCCTCAACCAAAAGTTTTCTGTAGTTGCAGATCAGACCTGCACAACGATCAGGATACATTTTTGACTATTCCTCTTTACAAAACTGTTTCAGTTCAGGAATATTCTTGGGATGTCTGGTGTGAACTGCTATCTCAATCGAGTTGAGGTCAGGACCGACAGGGCCACTCCAGAAGGCGTATTTTCTTCTGTGAAAGCCATACTATTGTTGATTTACTTCTGTTTTGGATTTACTTCTGTGTTTTGGGTCCTGTTGCACCACCTAACTTCAAATTGAGCTTCAATTGGCAGACAGACAGCCTTACATTATCCAGCAAAATGTACATTGGCAGGACGGCCACTCCTAGAGAGATTAGCAACCGTGCTTAACTTTCTTCATTTATAGACAATTTATAGACAATTTGTCTTACCGTGAACTGATGAACATCAAGGCTTTTAGAGATACTTTTGTAACCCTTTCCAGCTTTATGTAAGTCAACAATTCTTAATCTTAGGTCTTATGAGATCTCTTTTGTTCGAGGCATGGTTCACATTAGGCAATGCTTCCTGTGAATAGCAAACTCAAATGTTGTGATTTTTTTTTTTTAATAAGGCAGGACAGCTCTAACCAACATCTCCAATTTTTTCTCATTGATTGGACTCCAGGTTAGCAGACCCCAATTAGCTTTTGGGGTTCACAAACCTTTTCCCAACCTACACTGTGAATGTTTAAATGATGTATTCATTACAGACAAGAAAAATACAATAATGTGTGTGTTATTAGTTTAAGCACACTGTGTGTCCATTGTTGTGACTTAGATGATTGGACCAATTTATGCAGAAATCCAGGTAATTCCAAAGTTTTCAGATACCTTTTCTTGCCACTGTATGTAAATAAGGTGTTTTATTTTTAATACATTTGCAAAAATGTCTAAACCTGTTTTCGCTTTGTCATGACGGGGTGTGTAGATTGCTGAGTATTTCTTTTTATTTAATCCATTTTAGAATGAGGCTGTAACGTAACAAAAAGGGGTCGGAATACTTTGAAGGCACTGTATGCTATAGCCTTGATAGTAAGGAGAGTATGTACAACAAAGCTTTCCAGTAAAAGTCTATAGAGCCATCCTAGTGCACCATCCTTCAGGAAGTATACTTTCACAAGCCAAGAACCTCTTCACATTGGAGGGTGAGCGAGCTACTTGGTGAACAGAATAAAAGGAGTGATACTTTGCAAGGGCAGTGTACAGGAGCTTATTTTCTGTGAACCAGGCTATAGCTGGACATAGGACACAACACACATACATGGTCGGACAGTATTGTACATGTCACAGTGTACTACGTGAAAATGCGTGTTCTCACTTTATTGTAATGTATTATAGTGCATTGATTTTGTGCATTATGATGTGTTGCTGACCCCACAAAATGAACTTCCATGCAAATGTCCCCCCCCCCAAAAAAACATATCGTAACCATTGGTGAATGATTGATGAAAGAATATTCAAACAGGAGACTGTGGTAGGATGTCAGGATAAGGGAGCACAAATGATGCATGCACAAGACTGTGGCTCAACCCAGTTCAGTGAAAGGCCAGGCTGGGTAGATGATGGTGATTGGGGGCTCTCACCAGAATTTGAATTCGGGCAACCTCCTGATGAATGGGCGGAACTCCTCGTTCTGCTTGGTGGGGAGCGCCGGGCCCTCATCTATAGGTGAGTGGAGGAGGAGCAAGGTTACAACAAGGATCAGTGGTCACGTTCCGAGCCAATCAACTGGACTCAAAACAAGAACAGTGACTACAGATTTAGAAAACTGATCCCAACGGCATCCCAATAAGAATACTGGGGTAAAAACTTTGCATTCTGTTTTAAATACCAAAATGTCACTAAAAAGGTGTTAAAATAGTATTTACATAGCAACCAAAGAGCTTTCAAAGAGAACCCTTTCTTTGTTACTCTCACCACACTGGAAGCAAAAGAGCTCTCCAATAACTTGTTTCTTTAGTGTACAGAGTGCTTCTAAAAAACTGGTATGAGATGATGCCACCCCCAATTCAGTCCAAATCCTTTCAGTAAAGAAATTCGCACCTTGAAGCAGCAATGTCAGTAATTAACACACATCAAATAGACCCCACTTAACCAGTGCATCCCCCATTTTAAATTAGTAGGCATGACAAAGGGTTAAATGCAGAAGACACATTTAAGTTTAATGCATTCAGTTGTACAACTGACTTGGTGTCCCCCTTTCACTTTCCCAAGGGCAAGGTAAACCAACCAATCGTTATCCACAATACTACATGTAGGTACACTGAACTGTACTAAACATGCACCTCTTTTTGAATTTTGGGATCTAATTTTGTAGTTTGCCATTGGGCTATAGGCTGTTTTTCGAAATAATGGGTAATTTGGTAATTATGTTTTATATAGTCTTTGTCTAGTCATTAACAAGGATGAATTATCCAGACTGCAAATAAAAATGTAATTGCATTGAACTAAACCGTATAGGATTGAGTCTTCCCAAACTATAAGGTATCTTTTTTTAATTGTATACGGCAGTGTATTAAGACGAGATATCGAGTTGGCTTGAAAGCCAAAGATGCACCCCTAGTAAAAGCTTTTTTAAAAACATACTCTCTAGCCGCACCATGGAGTCTGAGCACCAAGATATTTTTGATTGTGTCTTGGTGAAGAGTGAGCAATAGAAGACACTCCTAGACATGGTTTTATGGAGGAAAAGTAAACATCTTGAACATGACCGCAACCAAAGGAATGTGGCGTGGTTCAGTGAACTCTAACTTGCCTTCGTCAAGCATTGATGGATCCACTTTTGGTGATAGAAAAGCGATGAACAGGTTAAGATGGTAGATTCCCAGAGCATATGTTACAATATACCAACCCTGGAGGGAGCAGAGAGAACCTCATATTAGTGTTGATTTGAATGTCATGCATTCCCACCTGCAAACTGTAAATTAAATAAGCGTAAAAATGTATATTCCGTAATTCAATTTGCAAATGCATCACTGACTGAGGTGAAAATATCTGGAGCAATACTAGTCTAAAAGAAAACAGTACACCTTCACAGTTAGATGCCCCCAAAATGTCTTCATATAACGTTATCATAGTCAAACAGAATTCAAATCTGACAAGCCATTTATAGGCTCTTCCAAACTTGCTCTCTTGCCTGAGGCATGCCAACGTCTTGGCAGATTTTACTTTGACTGTTTACGCCTGTAAGGAGAAAGTTGTCCCACTGTGTCTGATGAAGTGTCACATTGCCGAGGCCACCTTTAAAGACGTCAGGTGCGTATTCAGTAGGGCACAATGTTGTGGAACGTTCCGATATAAATATATTGTGCAGAACAGACGTGCCTTTTTAACATGTGGAGGAAGGAATTATGTCAGCTCTGCTCATGGCATTTCTATGTGGAGTGTTCGGTATGTTGCACTCTCCTGAATGCGGCTCAGGATAAGCCCTGAGTGTGGTGTGTGGCTCTACCTGTAATATGTACACTCTGATCATGTAGATGGCCGTTAGAGAAAGAGTGACTCCCCATCGCCCTATGGAGAACGGCGTTGACTTGTCTAGCCATGACTGATAGATCTGGAAAAGACACCAACCAGAGACACAGTGCACAACCATTACCAGGAGAACAACTGTAACCATTAGATAAAGCACTGTTTTAACATCGTCTTATCTGAAGTGGAAATTCTAGTCTTTCTATGTGGCACCACCGGGACAGTGGGTCCAATGTTTATCTTCATCAATACAGTGGTGCTATAGTTCTATTTGGTTTAGCCTATTTCGCTTTCCTCTTGACGAGACCAACTAAAGGCCCCGGCAGCAGTACCTGTCCAACCCGTGTGAAGAAGCTGCCGATTGTGGATGGTTTCCCATGGATCGATTCACCAACACTGTCCCCTTCTGACATTATGTCTGTGGAAGGAGAGAAAATGGTTGTTAACAGGTATTCCTTGAACAGACTTCACCACCCAGGGCTCTACAGTGCGACCATTTTACTTGAATATGCACCTAAATATTTTGCTGTGCGACCTAGATTTTTTATTTTATTTAGGAGCACCAGAGCTCCTAGAAAAGAAATTAGCTCAGATTATAATTGTTGCAATGGTTACTTCATTGTACCGCAGCCCGAGTGCCATAGAGAATACACAAGAGCAGATACACCACCATGCTTGCGCCATTACTACAAAAAAAGGCTTCTCAATGAAAAATATTTGAAGTGTGCTCTTCAATTTACACGTACTCCTTGTAAAAAAATTTTAAAAAAAGTTAGCGTAGAGCCCTGCTAACTCAGACTTTGTGTTTGAAAGATCTTGCCTGGCGGTGCTTGATAAAGCTGGTTTAGTTGTTCAATTTGCTGCAAGTAAATAATGTGTGGGAAGATGAGACTGGGGATATTATGCCTATAACTCAAAGAAATGTGTCAAATAGTAATGAACACCAATATCATCCTTACATGTAGGCTTCAGTTGTCGTTTAATATATAGCTAGCTAGTTTATTTATTCAGTTGCAGTCCTCTTCTACATTACCGGTAATAACATGGCAACAATACACAGAGCGACAACGAAGCTACATCCACATTAGCCCAACCGGCCACCAGATTGCATTTTTATTCCTTTTACATAGTTTGTCATCTGCGTCCGACTTGAATGTGCCCAGCCACTCGTGTCCCCCAGTGACTGTCTCGTACATAAAAAATGTCCTTCATTCAGGCAGCAAAGGCATCGGTTTCCTCCTTAAAAGGAACGTTCCGGACATTTTTGGCCTAAAAATTATTGACCAGATCACGTTACAAACACGCAGGAATGTGAAAACTACTTCCAAATGTGTTCTGTAGATCAAAAGCTAGGTATCGTTAGTTACCAGATTTTATCCTTACTGATGCATTTGGGGGTAATCATGTATTTTCAAAACTACAACAAGGTTTAGGGAGTGAGGTTGATTTCCTGATCTCTGCTTGTCCCACTCCCGAATCCTGGGAATCGGAAAACATGGGCTTTCTTAGTTTAACAGCCTTGAGACTGTACTCCCGAAAATAAACTGGAGAAAGCCTGAACCAGCGAGGCCAAGAGGACAGATAACAGAGCAAGTGTTTTGCGCCAGCTATTGTTTTTATATCTGCATAATTTCATAACATTAGTGCTGATGTGTGCATTGCGGTTGTGTAGCATTAGTTCGGCTATCGTTACTAGATCGAGTTCTACCTGGTTTGTTTATACATCCAGAGCTAGCACATTGACATAGCCTCGTTTCTAAAGTACAACCATTGCAACACTGACTTGAATTGTTTTATATTTGGCTGCTGAATGTGCTCCCACCATAATATCTATAACAGCTATATGAATGAGTCTCCTGTAGCTTGCCATGGTAATCTCCCGACATCTTGTTTATATTGTCATCGTCATAGTAGACTAAGCAATAAGGCATGGGGGGGCAATATGGCCCCCCCCAATATATCACGGCTAAAGGCTGTTCTTATGCACGACGCAACGCACCTGGATACACCCCTATTGGCCATATATCACACACCCCCGAGGTGCCTTATTGCTATTATAAACTGGTTACCAACCTAATTGGAGCAGTAAAAATAAACGTTTTGCATACCCGTGGTATACGGTCTGATACCACGGCTGTCAGCCAATCAGCATTCAGGGCTCGAACCACCCAGTTTATAATTAACGTTAGATCACTTTACTATCGTATTGGCTACATTTACCAGTGCTGTTTACAAATGTTGGAGTACAGTCTACCCTAACAACAAATCTGATTATTCCTTTTTTTCTTTCAGAAAATATCACATGCCTACCGTTTTTTTTCTTTCTTCCTGGAATGGGTACAACGGAAAAACAACAGACTGGTTGTGCCTGCCTGTGTGGTTGGGAGGATTCGTGATCTCCTGATGGGAAGGAAAGAGGCTTCGTCGAGGTTGATGATGTGCTGGAGGAATTGTAATAGCGTGCAATAAAATCTGGAAACGGCATGAATTATTTGTCTTTATTTGATTGGTTGTATCACTATCAGATCAGTACATCTTGAGTAAAACAAGTAGCCTCAATAAGGAATCACTTAGCTACGTATTTGCTTTAGTTGTACTATAAACCCCCTTTGTTTTGTGTATACACTATTGATTTACCAGAAGTTGGTGGAGATATCAGTATCAGGGTTGGGCAATATTTTTGTCTGGCCTCATATGCATTAAGCATTTCTGTCATATAATGCTTTGCTTAACTGTAAGGTTTGTTCAAATTTCTCATGACTTTTCTCATCTTGCTATTGTTTGTTCTTGCTCTCTCAAGATTACCTTTGGCCTACCATATTTGTAGGTTATTCAAAAACAACGTAAAACTTTGAGATAGCCTAGAACTCCATTAAATAAATTCATTGTTTGATCATGAAATAACACGGTGGGAGAAATCATCCACTATTGGAGAAAGATATTTTTTAAATAATTAAATTGACCGGACATTTAGCACTGCTTTGGTGAAACTTAGCCATGTCTACATTGTGCTCTTGCATTCTGTAAATATAACATTAATTGGAATGGGCTATAGCAAATCGGAATATAAAAAATGTACTCGGAATGACACCCATGCGCTGTCCTGCTGTGCACTGCCTGACTCCACTCTACTCTTTACTGCTTGAGGCCAGTCACGTTGGAATAGGTTAGGTATCGTCTGTCACATCACGATGTCGTCACTAGACGATGACTGTCAATCATCCTTGATAGACGATACTATTGTAATATCGCCCAACCCTAAATCATTAATGCTCATAATATAGATGTTCAATAATACAGCTCATATTCACACAGCGGTTATGCCTAGTACAGCCATTAAAGCTTGTTTGGATTGATTTGTTTATAGAGAATAATATACACATTTAATTTACAATAACATGGGCAATGATGTTTTAATTTGAGAACCTTGTCTTATGCTTCTTAATGACATCCTGCTTTGCTGGCTTTGTTGCTTGGGCAATGTTCTTTGGAATGGCAGGGGTATGCCGGTGTTGAATTTAGAGTTGGACAAAATACGTTGTCCTGATAAATCACCACCCATCAATTAAAAGTGAAAGTGCAATATGTGCCATGTAATAAAGCTAACGTTTAAGTTCCTTGCTCAGAGCATGAGAACATATGAAAGCTGGTGGTTCCTTTTAACATGAGTCTTCAATAATCCCAGGTAAGAAGTTTTAGGTTGTAGTTATTATAGGACTATTTCTCTCTATACCATTTGTATTTCATATACCTTTGACTATTGGATGTTCGTTCTTATAGGCACTTTAGTATTGCCAGTGTAACAGTATAACTTCCGTCCCTCTCCTCGCTCCTACCTGGGCTTGAACCAGGAACACATCGATAACAGCCATCCATGCAGAGCAAGGGGAGCAACTACTCCAAGTCTCAGAGCGAGTGACATTTGAAACACTATTAGCGCGCACCCCGCTAACTAACTAGCCATTTCACATCGGTTACACCAGCCTAATCTCGGGAGTTGATAAGCTTGAAGTCATAAACAGCGCAATGCTTGAAGAATTGCGAAGAGCTGCTGTCAACCGCACGAAAGTGCTGTTTGAATGAATGCTTACGAGCCTGCTGGTGCCTACCACTGCTCAGTCAGACTGCTCTATCAAATCAGACTTAGTTATAACATAATAACACACAGAAATACGAGCCTTAGGTCATTAATATGGTCGAATCCGGAAACTATCATCTCGAAAACAAGACGTTTATTCTTTCAGTGAAATACGGAACCGTTCCGTATTTTATCTAAGGTGTGGCATCCATAAGTCTAAATATTCCTGTTACATTGCACAACCTTCAATGTCATGTCATAATTACGTACAATTCTGGCAAATTAGGCAGCCCAAACTGTTGCATATACACTGACTCTGCGTGCAATGAACGCAAGAGAAGTGACACAATTTCACCTGGTTAATATTGCCTTCTAACCTGGATTTCTTTTAGCTAAATATGCAGGTTTAAAGATATATACTTCTGTGTATTGATTTTAAGAAAGGCATTGATGTTTATGGTTAGGTACACATGGGAGCAACAACAGTCCTTTTTCGCGAATACGCACCGCATCGATTATATGCAACGCAGGACACGCTAGATAAACTAGTAATATCATCAACCATGTGTAGTTAACTAGTGATTATGATTGATTGCTTTTTATAAGATAAGTTTAATGCTAGCTAGCAACTTACCTTGGTTTACTGCATTAGCGTTACAGGCAGGCTCCTCGTGGAATGCAATGAGAGGCAGGTGGTTAGAGCGTTGGACTAGTTAACTATAAGGTTGCAAGATTAAATCCCCGAGCTGAGAAGGTAAAAATCTGTCGTTCTGTCCCTGAACAAGGCAGTTAACCCACCGTTCCTAGGCTGTCATTGAAAATAAGAATATGTTCTTAACTGAATTGCCTAGTTAATAAAGATTAAATAAAAGGTGTCAAACAAATATATATATATATTTTTTTTTAATCGGCCAAATTGGTGTCCAAAAATATTTCTGATTGTTATGAAGTCTTGAAATCGGCCCTAATTAATCGACCATTCCGATTAATCGGTCGACCTCTACTACATACACAGACCTTCCGGTAATTGTCCTGCGGTGGTTTTACATCGTATTGTCGTATAATTATTCTCATCAAAAGAAGATACTTTTAGATTTCTTCAAAACAATCAAACTTTATTATTGAATTACTGCAGTAATGAGGCTTGTCAACGACCCGCACGTAGGGGATTCGTTGAGAGCCCAACCAGCAGGACTAAGCCACAGCATTTTATAGCAAAGGGGCGGCAGGGTAGCCTAGTGGTTAGAGTAGTAACCGGAAGGTTGCAAGTTCAAACCCCCGAGCTGACAAGGTACAATTCTGTCGTTCTGCCCCTGAACAGGCAGTTAACCCACTACGCCGTCATTGAAAATAAGAATTTGTTCTTAACTGACTTGCCTAGTTAAATAAAGGTAAAAAAAAAAAAAAAATCCATCCTCCTGGATATTCATGACAATTCACAGATGAGAGAATTTATACAAAAGGTACATTTTGCGCTCATGCAAAATAATTCAAGATTTACATGGCACCAAATATCTGTCTCTAGTTAATTTACTGCTTGCTTATACAGAAATACTAATGCAGCAGACATAAGGTCCTTAAATAAACTGGAGATTGTGCCTGTCTGTCGGTGCCAGGGAGACCCACAGACACTAATCATGGAATGTTGTCTTATCACCAAGCCATCGTAAATCTACTGTCAATGTTAAATCTTAGAGGCTTCTCTCTCTCCCCCCACACAGACACATGAGAGTTCGAATAACTCTATTCTGTTGCCTCTAAGAAAAACAGACAGTGTGAGCACTAGTATAGGCTTACATTCTAATATAAAAGTAATGTGATTACCATAATGTAGTAATTCTACGATAGTATTTCGAGTTTTGAATAGGCGCCAACCACTGTTTGCATCTTTCCAAATGATGGAAACCCCTTTCAATTTTGGATTCTTGAAATTACCACATCCGAACACGGAACAACTACCAAGCATTGTTATTTTAAGAATACATTTCTTTACGGATAACAAAAACTAATGTAGCCAACTGGACAGTCAAGCTCGCTCAGAAGTTGACTTGAGACACTACTGACAAGTATATCACATAACCACGGCAATCTAGCGAAGATGTTCTCCAAAAGTCAAACTTTGAAGTTACTCCAAAATGTCCGTGTTTGTTGTTCCTGCTGCTATATATCGTTTAATTTCTTCAAATGTCACATTTTAAGTTAACATTTTTGGGATAGGGTTAAAAGATTACATTTAGGCACCCATTCCAAATGGTTTGGGATAGGATAGGGTTCACCCCCCCCCCCCCCAAAAAAAACGGTGTCCATGACTGGCCTCGAACACGCAACCTTCTGATCTAGAGTGCAATGAAAAACCAGTGTCCATGACTCCAACCTCATGAAAGTGACAAACTGGCATGTTTTCATTTTCCTCAAAATGTGTGGTGATTGGGGATTTCTATTTCTAGAAGCAGTTTATGCCCATCTAGGGCAAGTGAACTGAGCAGTCACACAAGTTGAACCTGCTCTGAGGTTTCCACATTGGGAAGGTGATAAAAAAAATGTATGGCAGTCGGGCAAGTTGAACATGCTCAACTTAACCGAGTTACAGATCTGTCACTGATTGAAAGCAAGTCTAAGAAGCCATAGATCTTGTCTTATGTACACTATTTTTATGCTTCCCGTTCTTAAGTTTAGTTGTGTCTTTTACTTTCAGTTTTGTACACTAGCTTCAAACAGCTGTAAATACAGTAGTTTTGGTTATGGAAAATATATTTCACAGCGGTTTAGATGGTACAATGATTCTCTACACTATACATGCTTGTTGTCACAAACTGAAATTAGGTGAACTATTAGAATTTTAGTAACCAGGAAATGGCGGAGCGATTTCTCCACTGTGAAGCTTTAACGTCAATCCCTGCCACTCTATCATGGTGGTGGAAAATTGTGTTTTATTAAAACGGTACACATATGTCCCTGTTTTTTTTTTTGTTGACCGAGTTAAGGAGGAAACTGATGCCTTTGCAGCCTGAATTAAGGATGTTTATGTACGAGCCGGTCACTGGGCGACAGACATTGTATAACCAGCTGGACGCAGAAGACAAACGTAGTAATTAATAGTGTCTGCGGTCGGTTGGGCTACATCAACATACTGTAGGCTAATTCAGTGTTTCCCAACCCTGGTCCTCGAGTACCCAACATAAACTGTTTACTTTAACCCGTGATACCTGATTCAACTAATCATCAAGCCCTCAATGAGTTGAACGTTGGGTTTTTGTCAAGGGCTACAACAAAACGGTGTACTGTTTGGGGTACTCGAGGACCAGGGTTGGGAAACACTAGGCTAATTGACCTAGCTAGCTACCACTATTCCAACACTTCCCACCCAAAATCGATAGAAGAGTTTCATTTTCCAGTTCATGTCAAATGGCATTTGTTGTTGATTGGCTATCAAACGGCTATCCAATTACTGTGAGACTAAGTTAACGTTGGCTGATAGGACCATATACTTGATAAATAGCTGACAGATCGGAGACAGACGGTCTCTTCCATTATGGATAATGTTAGCTATTATTTGCTCTCCAACGCTGAATCGTGTAATGGTAGGCTAGCTAATAGCAAGCGAGCTAGCCAACCAGTAAATGCAGTAGATAGCTAGCCAGCCATCTAGCCAACAACCCATTTATAGTGTGGGATTGGAAAGCTAGCTACAGTAACGTTAAATGTTTAGCAATGAAGTGATTATTCATAACGCAATTTTGAATACCTAGCTAAAATCAGGTCATTGTTGTGGTTAGTTACTATTAGCTATTATTTTCGTATTCAATGTTATGTTTCTGTTTTGCAAGCAGGGTGAGTGTTGCTAGCAAATTAGCTAGCTTTACAAAAAAATATCTAGCGAATTAGTGATGTTCTTCCCTAAACAACCCATTTCTGGTTTGTGTAGTTTAAGCAACCATCTTTCATTAGCAGTGTGTGGTAAAACACTTGTGTTTTCACTCTACTTCCCATAAGGTGCAGCGGGAATCAAACAGTTACTTGTTAACCCCTGCTATCAGAAAGATGGAAAGTGTAGTCCTTAGTGTCAATCTTGTCGTTTTGAAGGCTACAAATCAGTTGGAAATTGAACTACAACCACCAGCTGTAATTTTGTGAATTTGACAACTCACTTCCGGTTAGAAACCGAGCTCGTTCTCGCTAGCTAGCATAGGTATATAGCCTCTCGTTACCATATTTAGAGATTCATTCAATTTAAATATTATTTCAGTATTGGTCCCCTAGATTCCACTTAAACTCGAGAACATATGTTCACAGTCCTACTGATAGACAAAATACTGCAAGACAGGTTTTTCTTACCTGATTCTGCCGCTGTGTCACTACCTAACTACCTCTCGTGCTGGGCCGGCTAATGACGTATGAACACGTCAGTACTTCCGCGAGGACTCGCTCGAAAGTACGGCAGGCAAGATTAGAAGAGCTTCGAAAACGCTGGACCAATGTGATAAATTCTATAGAAATAGAATCTATGGCTCAATGGATTATATTTCTATGGTAGTTACACTGGGGTTTTACGGGCATTTTGCCAGGCCTCCGGCAAATGAAACATTGAAAAGACAATTGAAAAGGCAAAATATTAACTACAATTATATATGACACAATAATAATTTCACTTTTTTTCCAGTTACACATTTACTTTCAACTCACATACTATTTTATGTCTGTAGCCTAAGATAATGCTCCAAATTAAATAGCCTACTTATTAAGTCTCTCTAGAAATAAGTGCCTTCAGAAAGTATTCACACCCCTTGACTTTTTCCACATTTTGTTGTTACATCTTGAATTTAATATAGATTAATTCGAGATATTGTGTCACCTGCTTACACACATGCCCCATAATGTCAAAGTGGAATTATGATTTTTGAAATGTTTAAACATTAATTAAAAATGTAAAACTGAAATGTATTGAGTCGAACCTTTTGTCACGGCAAGCCTAAATAAATTCAGGAGAAAAACTTTACTTAACAAGACACATAAATTCCATGGACTCTCTATGTGTGCAATAATAGTGTTTAACATGATTTTTGAATGACAACCTCATCTCTGTACTCCACACATACAATTATATGTAAGATCCTTCAGTCGAGCAGTGAATTTCAAAAACAGATTCAACCACAAAGACCAGAGAAATTTTCCAATGCCTCATAAAGAAGGGCACCTATTGGTAGATGTGTAAAAACATCAGTAGACCTTACAGTGAAATGCTTACTTACGAGCCCCTAACCAAAAATGTAGTTTAAAAAAGATACAAGTAATTAAACAGTAGCAGTAAAATATAACAATAGCCAGACTATACAGGGGTACCGGTACAGAGTCAATGTGCGGGGGCACCGGTTAGTTGAGGTAATATGTACATGTAGGTAGTGTTATTAAAGTGACTATTCATGGATGGGGGGGGGGGGGGGGGGGGGGCAGTGCAAAGAGTCTGGGTAGCCATTTGATTAGATGTTTGGGAGTCTTATGGCTTGGAGGTAGAAGCTGTTTAGAAGCCTCTTGGACCAAGACTTGACGCTACCGTACCGCTTGCCGTGCAGTAGCAGAGAGAACGGTCTATGACCAGGGTGACTGGAGACTTTTAGGGCCTTCCTCTGCCTAATGTAGAGGTCCTGGATGGCAGGAAGCTTGGCTCCAGTCATGTACAGGGCCATACACACTACACTCTGTAGTGCCTTGCGGTCGGAGGCCGAGCAGTTTCCATACCAGTGATGCAACCATGCTCTTAATGGTGCAGCTGTAGAACCTTTTGAGGATCTGAGGACCCATGTCAAATCTTTTCAGTCTCCTGAGGGGGAATAGGTTTTGTCGAGCCATGACCAGCATTTCAAAGCACTTAATGGCTACAGACGTGAGGGCTATGGGTCGGTAATCATTTAGGCAGGTTACCTTAGTGTTCTTGGGCACAGGGTATATGGTGGTCTGCTGAAAACATGTTGGTATTACAGACTCAGACAGGGAGATGTTGAAAATGTCAGTGAAGACAATTGCCAGTTGGTCCTCGCATGCTCGCTGTACACGTCCTGGTAATCCATCTGGCCCTGCGGCCTTGTGAACGTTGACCTGTTTAAAGGTCTCACTCACATAGGCTGCGGAGAGCGTGATCACACAGTCTTCCGGAACAGCTGGCGCTCTATTGCATGTTTCAGTGTTATTTGCCTCGAAGCAAGCATAGAAGTAGTTTAGCTCGTTTGGTAGACTGGTGTCACTGGGCAGCTCTTGGCTGTGCTTCCCTTTGTAGTCTGTAATGGTTTGCAAGCCCTGCCACATCCGACGAGCATCAGAGCCAGTGTAGTATGATTCGATCTTAGTCCTGTATTGATGCTTTGCCTGTTTGATGATTCGTCAGAGGGCATAGCGGGATTTCTTATAACCTTCCGGGTTAGTGTTCCACTCCTTGAAAGCGGCAGTTCTAGCCTTTAGCTCAGTGCGGATGTTGCCTGTAACCATGGCTTCTGGTTGGGGTATGTATGAACAGTCACTGTGCGGACGACGTCATCGATGCACTTATTGATGAAGCCAATGACTGATGTAGTGTACTCTTCAAAGCCATGGGAGGAATCCCGGAACATATTCCAGTCTGTGCTAGCAAAACAGTCCTGTAGGTTAGCATCTGTTTCATCTGACCACTTTTTTATTGATCGAGTCACTGGTGCTTCCTGCTTTAATTTTAGCTTGTAAGCAGGAATCAGGAGGATATAATTATGGTCAGATTTGCCAAATGGAGGTTGAGGGAGAGCTTTGTATGTGTCTATGTGTGTGGAGTAAAGGTGGTCCAGAGTTTTTTTCCCCCTCTGGTTGCACATTTAACATGCTGATAGAAATTTGGTAAGATGGATTTAAGTTTCCCTGCATTAAAGTCCCCGGCTACTAGGAGCACCGCCTCTGGGTGAGTGTTTCCCAGTTTGCTTATGGCGAAATACAGCTCATTTAGTGCGGTCTTAGTGCCATCATCAGTCTGTGGTGGTATGTAGACAGCTATGAAAAATACAGATGACAACTCAGTAGATAGTGTGGTCTACAGCTTATCATGAGATACTCTACCTCAGGTGAGCAAAACCTCGAGACTTCCTTAGATATGGTATGTTATTTACAAAAATACATGGTCCATCGCCCCTTGTCTTACCAGACGCCGATGTTCTGTCCTGTTAATACAGCGTATAACCAGCCAGCTGTATGTTGATTATGTCGTCGTTCAGCCACGACTCCGTGAAGCGTAAGATATTGCAGTTATGAATGTCCCGTTAGTAGTTTAATCATCCGCGTAGGTCATCTATTTTATTTTCCAAAGATTGCACATTTGCTAGCAAAATGGAAGGAACTGGAGGTTTATTCGATCTATTTGCTATTTTGGTCACATTCCTATTGTGTGATTCTAAATTGATTTCAGAATCTAAAATAACACCTTGTTTTTTTAATCTTTATTGAATTAAAATGTGTGGCCAGATTCTCTCTCTGTGCTTTGGCTGCAACAATAAGTACCTCGGTCTTGTCTTGATTTAACTGGAGGAAGTTGTGAGCCATCAAGTATTTAAATCATTAATATAGTCTAATAATTTATCCGTGAAGCTAAAATCCTCTGGTGACACAGAAATGTAAAGTGGTGTATCGTCTTCGTAGCAGTGAAAATAAATACTGTGCTTTCTGATAACGCTGCCAAGGGGTAACATATATAAACTGAACACTGGACCCAAATCTACAGGGGAGTTGCGTACCAAGGTTACAGTGAATATTCCTGTGGCGGAGTTACAGTTTTGACATAAATCTACTTGAAAATCTATGGCAAGACTTGAAAATGGTTGTCTAGCAATGGTCAACAACCAAAATAATGTTGAAAAAAATAATGGCCAAATGTTGCACAATCCATGTCTGGAAAGCTCTTAGAGACTTACCCAGAAAGACTCACAGCTGTAATCGCTGCAAAAGGTGCTTCAACAAAGTATTGACTCAGGGGTGTGAATACTTATGTGAAAGAGATATTTCTGAATTTAGTTTTCAATACATTTACAAAAATGTCTAAGAACATGTTTCACTGTTATTATGGGGTTTGATATGTAGATGAGTCAGAAAAAAAACAATTGAATCATTTTTTTATTCAGGCTGTAACACAACTAAATGTGGAATAAGTCAAGGGGTATGAATACTTTCTGAAGGCCATGTATATACTTTTGACAAGTTTGAAGATTATCTTCTTTACAGTAGGTCGAGGGCCATGTCCCAATGTAGGCTACTCATTGAAGGACTGATTTTAGCATTTTTTTGTGAATCATGTTCAAATAAGCTATAAGCAGAGGTGTGGACTCGAGTCACATGACTTGGACTCGAGTTACAAAAATGATGACTTGCTTTGAAAAATGATGACTTGCTTGCGATGACTCGACTTTGACACCAATGACTCGTGACTTAACTTGGACTTGAGTCTTTTGACTCGAACTGACTTGATACCGTCCCCAAGCCCAAATATAAAAAAAGTGTTCATTTAATTTAACGGATTACAGTTTGAATTGGACAGCAGCCAATCAAATTGCGCGTGGCAGTGCAGAGGAACTTTGGCGAGTGAATTCAGATGGAGCCCTTGCTTGGAAAGATGATACCCCAAATTATTATTTTCGGATATAAAAGACTACGCTGTATCATCAAAAAACGGATTGCAACTTGCAAAACATGTGGGAAGAAAAGGACAGACAGAGGCGCAACAACTTCCAACTTTGTTCGACATTTGAAGCTGCACAAAGAATGGTAAATCGTGGCTAATATAGTCGACGTTAAATCAATGGCCCACCACACAGTCAGTCAGTGCGGGAATGTGATCATTGCACCCAAGATTGAGCTACAACTGGCTAGGCAGTTGGTAGACTATATCCTGCCTGATGTTACTGCTGTTCTTAAAGCCATTGACATATGTTAGCCTACTGTAACCACACGTATTAAGGTTGGGCGATTGTGCACAAGCCTACATTGCCCGATTGCGATCCTCGATAGTCGATCGCTATGTAATATACTAACTATTACTCTTGTTAAAAATATGAAATGGTATTACATTTGGTGAAGAGCAAGTTTAGGACTTGAGACTTGACTCGGACTTGCCTGTCTTGACTTGGGACTTTTAGGATTTGAGTGCTAAGACTTGAGACTTACTTGTGACTTGTAAAACAATGACTTGGTCCCACCTCTGGCTATAAGTGACTTTGTGGCGCTTCACAATCAATTTGAGATACTTTCGATGATGCACGAAAAATGCTAATATCGGTCCCATGAGTTGAATGAGATTTGTTGCTTAAATGCTAAAACGTTAGCATGTGGAAACCGTGCCAGGGAAACTAAACCAAAGCATGGATTGCTGTCATACCTTCTCCATAGACTGCTTACAATGTTAGGAAACCAATATGTCATTTTCTAAACTATCCCTTTAAGCATTTTTGGGGAAGGATTCATAATGTTGTTCTCCCATCCTCGTGTGAATTTAGGTACATTTAACATGAACATGTGTGTACACATTTCACCTGAAAAATCTATTATTTACACCACTACTGCCACATTGTGGCCATTTCAGGACGCCATAATATCCACATCAAATGGTCATCTTCACAGTACCCATCAGAAGGCAACTCACTGGGCACAGACATCAGTTCAATTTATAGTTTTGATTTATATTTGGTTGAGTTGTCAACTAACATGAATTCAACGTGAAATCAACAAAAAATATCCGTGTCACTGGATTTAAGTTAAAAGTTGGGTAAAAAAACAAAATGCCCTTATGTTGATGACTTTCTGCACATCCAATCAGTTTTCCATGTTGATTCAACGTCATCACATTGATTTATTGGGCAGCAGTGCTTAACTTTGGCATGAGCTCACCAGAACTGAGTACCGGCACCTCACATTTTCTAGAATATTAGCTCAAAGTTAGCACCTAAATATTAAAACAGTACCGGCACTCAAAAGGAGTATCGGCCCCTATTTCAGTCTAGTGATGTATGTCGCACATATGACATACAGTGCCTTCAGAAAGTATTCGCACCCCTTGACATTCTCCACATTTTGTTGTGTTACAAAGCGGGATAAAAATATATATATTTTTTGTCAACGATCTACACAAAATACCCTGTAATGTCAAAGTGGAACAAAAATAATAAAAATACTGAAAAATAAAACTATCTTTATTTTTTTTATTTTTTTTGCCCAATTTCGTGATATCCAATTGTTAGTAGCTACTATCTTGTCTCATCGCTACAACTCCCATACAGGCTCGGGAGAGACGAAGGTTGAAAGTCATGCGTCCTCCGAAACACAACCCAACCAAGCCACACCGCTTCTTAACACAGTGCACATCCAACCCGGAAGCCAGCCGCACCAATGTGTCGGAGGAAACACCGTACACCTGGCGACCTGATCAGCGTGCACTGCGCCCGGCCCGCCACAGGAGTCGCTGGTGCGCGATGAAACAAGGATTTCCCTACCGGCCAAACCCTCCCTAACCTGGACGACGCTAGGCCAATTGTGCGTCGCCCCATGGACCTCCCGGTCGCGGCCGGCTGCGACAGAGCCTGGGCACACTAATATATCTTGATCATGTACGTATTTAACCCCCCGAGTCAATACATGTTAGAATCACTGTTGGTAGTGATTACAGCTGTGAGTCTTTCTGGGTAAATTGTAAGATCTTTTTACACCTGGATTGTGCAACATTTGTGCAACATTCGTCTTGGTAAGCAACTCCGGTGTATATTTGGCCTTGTGTTTTAGGTTATTGTCTTGCTAAAAGGTAAATTTGGCTCACATTGTCTGTTGGAAAGCAGACTGAATCAGGTTTCCCTCTAGGATTTTCTCAGATGCTTAGCTCTATTCCTTTTCTTTTTATTGCAAACAGGATGCATGTTTTGAAATATGTTGTATTGTGTACAGGCTTCTTTATTTTCCCTCTGTCATTTAGGTTAGTATTGTGGAGTAACTACAATGTTGTTGATCCATCCTCCAATCACAGCCATTCAACTCTGTAACTGTTTTAAAGTCACCATTGGCCTCATGGTGAAATCCCTGAGCGGTTTCCTTCCTCTCTGGGCAACTGAGTTATGGAGGATGCTAGTTAGGAAGGATGTCTGTGAGTATTGATACGCGATCCAAAGTGTAATTAATAACTTCACCATGCTCAAAGGGATATTCAATGTCTGCTTTTTTTTTCTTTTCCCATCTACCAATAGGTGTCCTTCTTTGCGAGGCATTGGAAAACCTCCCTGGTCTTTGTGGTTGAATCTGTGTTTGAAATTCACTGCTTGACTGAGGGAACTTACAGATAATTGTATGTGGGGTACAGAGATGAGGTAGTCATTCAAAAATCATTTGAAACACTATTATTGCACACAGAGTGAGTCCATGTAACTTATGTGACTTGTTAAGCACATTTTTACCCCTGAACTTATTTATAACAAAGGGTTGAATACTTATTGACTCAAGACACTTTAGCTTTTCATTTTATTCATTTGTAAAAAAATAAATAAAAAAAAATAAAAAAACAGAATTCCACTTTGAACTTATGGGGTATTTTGTCTAGATCAGTGACACATTTCAATTTAATCAATTTTAAATTCAGGCTGTAACACGACAAAATGTGGATAAAGTCAAGGGGTGTGACTGCATTCCGAAGGCACTGTATATCCAATGATCTTTAGAATTGAGAATCCAACATGTAGATAGACCTTATTAGGCAAACCCATGTTTTTCTACATTTCTACAGGAAAGAAAGTTGCTCCACACCTATACGTTTCTGTAAAGCACACTTTTTAATATTCATGATTTACAAGAAAAAACACTGTACACGTACAACCTCAAATAAGAAATTGAAATCAATATAAACAGCGATATTGGTACATTGTTACACATTGTTATAAAAAAGAAAGAAACACTTGAGACAGTGCCTCTCCAGAAATATCAAAACAAAGTGACAATCTACCATTTACAAGTTATGACGTTGGCCTAATACTGATTATAAACACACTGAACATGAAATGATTTCTATCCTCTATTCTTTTCAAAGCAGTAAAGTGCTTTATTCTGCCTAACTGTTGGGTGTTCATGGAAGGAATGCATCCCTTCCTGTGGACTCAAGGACTGGTTTAGCACAGAGTATTGGAAATGGCATTATTCACAACCCCTTTTTTTTATAATAGCATGTACTATGCACTTGAGAGGAGTGGCTGCGGTCAAAATAAGACACCATACAACATTTTGAAACTGGAGTCATTCTCCTTTTTGTGCCACCCTATTTTACGCTAACCCATCAAGTACAGGTGCATCATGGTTAATTGTGGTATCAACGTGAACTACTAAACATGTCTGTTTGAATCAATATCGAAGCAAGTGCCATGCAGTGGACAATTCAAGAACACATACAGTGGTGGCATGGCTTAGTATGTAAAAACTGTCTAGATCAAATGTTGTGATTATGTATCTTCAAGTGAGATATATACACAATACAAATAACTTTCTTTGCAGTTTGAAATAATTCCACACAAGATATTGCTGTAAAAGAAATATAGTGAAACACATCAACTGAATTAATTGTTCATGTGGTGGTGTATAGCTGAGTTGGAATCATGGGTCTAAATTCAGGACTGGCATATAAATTAATTGATTTTATAGCATATTGGGAGTGTGTTACTACTAATAAAGAATTCTATAAAAACAACCCATTTCATTTTAATACACATTTTGTAAAGTGATTAAAGCCACAGTCTGCGATTTGGGAAGCTGATTGTCAGTTATCTGATTGTCCTTATACACTCACTGCCTTGATTATTCTCAAATGAACTCAATCAATCTGACTTAAAGGCCTACCTTATGAACTAGGCATAAAAAGGGGGTCCTCTGTGATTATCTGCCAGTAGCATTGCCCACTAGATACAGTACCTGAGCGTGACTTTTCTACAACTGCATGGCTCTATCTAATACTGATGGTTAGCTTTCCCTCTTTGTTTCAGACAACCGAGACATCACTTGAATCTATTTAGCCTGGCCAATTGACTGTACAGGGTGGCTTCGTCAATCCATACAATCGTATCAACAACTAGGGTAGTTATCCAACGTGACACAGGAGAAAATCATTCCAATACATCGGCTACTATAGACACAAGACTCAGGGGGTACATGTACTCCACCGAACTAAACAAAGGGTTTGGGGTTGAAATGTAAGACAACGGCGTGCTTCTGTTCTGGAACTATGATGCTTTAGCACAGGAGTGATGGAGAATTAACACGGTACGAAGATCATGACCACGCTGATACACTCTTGTATGTACTTTGATTTAAATGGAAACTCTATACATCTGTCTGTCTGAACAGTTATACCTTAAGGAATCTAAATACACATGTTTACCTTTTTTCATTTGACCACAAATCTAATACATTTTACAGAACATCATGTACATATTTACACCAAAATAAAATTTTATTGATCTAATTGAGTACAGGTATGTGATGGCTTGTTCAATGGAATCTAGCCATACGATGACATCATGTGAGCATTTCGGTTTCAGGCTCAAATGTACTGACTTAATTATGACGAAGTCAACGGACTTATTAGTAAGCTGTACTGACTTAGCTGTACTGCCTTACAAAAAAACAATAGAGAAATTGTGCTACATACTGGTTGTCCTAAGCCAACCAATCTGTAAAGCAATATAAAAAAAACAAACAACACTAAACCAGGCCCCTGATGGACATCAGAACAGAAGAGTCATCTCACTCGCTCCTCCTCTTCCTCGCATCCTCTCTATCCCTCTCTCTCTCAGTGAACATAGAGTCCCGTTCTCTCCACCTCGCTCTCCCCCTCCCCCTGTATCGCTCTCTCTCTCTCCCTCTTTCTCTCAGTGGACGTCACTTTCCATGAACTCCTCCTTGATGGAGTTCTTGTTGCTGCGTGACACTTTGCAGTCGGGCATGTCAAAGCCAAAGTCGGCCCACTCATCAGCGGCGGCAGCGACTGCCTGCGGCCCACCTCCCGGGCGGTTGGATGGGATGGTAATGGTGTGGCGCACACGGAAGTGTACGGCCTCCATGACACGCTGGCGCTGCAGCTCGCCGCCGGGGACGATGGCCATGGCGGCGGCTGCCATGTTGCTGCTGGAGCGGAGGAGCTGCTGGCCATAGTGGTCTTGATGGTGGGAGGAAGGAGGAGGTCCCACCCCGCCGCCCTGCTTCATGTCCTGCAGGCCCCGCCAGATGGCCAGGCGAAACTGCTCTGGGATCTTTAGAGCACTCAGGTCCTAGAGAGAGAGACAGAGAGAGTGAAGGAAAGGATTGACAGAATGGGAGATAGAAAGGAAGGAGAAGAGAGAGGGAAAGGAGGAGAGTGAATAGTAGAAAGAGAAAGAAAGTGAGAGATACTTAATAGACCTCAGGCCACAGTGATCCAACCAAACTTGACCCCCCCCTCTAGGACTGGAATGATTTGCAGAGAGTGAATGGGTATTTTACCTCCATGGACAGAGTCTGGAGTTGGTAGAGACTCTGCAGGCCCTGCAATGTGAAGTAGTCGATGCAGTTCTGGCAGCCCAGACTGGTTAGAAAGCTGTGTGGAGAGAGAAGCAGTACCACTTAGATTTTAAGACCAGAGTTAGTGTCCACTCCACCGCAGCCAAATTTATGTAGGGAGACAATGTCTACTTCGGTCTACTTCATGTGATTAAAATCCACTACCAGAGTTAACTGTAATTTTATTAAACGGTTAACTATGCCAGAAATGTGCTTGTCTGTACAGATGTAGGATCTTAATTTGATCACCCTGTTGCAGGAGAACCTTCTTGCAATGCAGGACATTTTTAACGTGTAGTGTATTTGAGGTTTAAAAAGGCTTCTGAAGTTGGTCATTTTCATTTCGAAAGTTCAGACTTGATTTTCCCTTCTGAAAAATATATCAACCCCTACAGAAATGTCCATTAATTATAATCCACATAATAATTCACATTTTTGGTTGCAGCAGGATTATTTTCCTGCTGTAGCAAAACTGGCTTAAATTTAAGATCCTACATCTGTACCTATCGTAAAACTAAAATGATGGTTACATGTCCAATAAGGAACAAAGAATATTACGATCAATTACAAATGGAACAATTTCTCAATGACTGGTTATTAATTTCCGTCAAATCAAATTCATGCAGTTGTATTAAAGATTCATAAAAGCCAATTTGGTTGAATTAAAACCTTTATTATAAATACATGGATATAAAATTCTCGTCTACAAACACTTTAAACAAAACAAAATGTACAAAACAGTATACGATAATAACCATGTTCATTCTAATGCTGCTTTTTGTCTGGGTACAAACGGTGCAAAATGGAAGCCCTAACATTATGACAAAACAACGTCTTAGTTTGAATGCAATGCTAGGCACTAATAGATTAGGAAAATATGTTTCTAATGTTCCAATACCGATTTCCCTTGTATTCTGCATATGATTAGAGGGAATTAATGGAAATAAGATGCTAAGATGGACAAGTTGTTCATTTAGATTTGAAAAACATAATATTGGAATTCTCTGATGGGTAAACATACTGTATTGCTAATACAACTCCCCAAACCGTAGGAAAGTGAAACAGCAACCTATTCCTCCAAATCCGACCAGCAGAGCATTCACTTAACATTGCAACAAACCCCCAGAAATGTCTTACTATCAGACCAAAGTAATGGAATAACGATTCATTAAAGCTTGGTGGAACTTTTGTCCAGTTTCTTTTAATTTCTCTACAGTCTTATACAGTTCAATGTAAATGGCTGAAGTAGGTACACAAAATGGCTGTGTTCTCTGTGAGAGAAACAATATGACCCAAATTATTCTAAGCTGCTCTGGGACATATTATAGGCAGAGAAACCAAGGAAGATGAGAGAAACTACCCTCCATGTTGGCAAACATGTCATGACAGCACCATTCCCATTTCAATCCTTACCAGAATATAATGAACTTTTGGTGCCAAGATGGCGACTGCAGAGATCTCAAACTGAAAAGGCCCTATAATCTATTTTTCATAGATGGCTCTGACTGTTGACTTGTGTCAGTGGGAGAGGAAGACAGTGTCATTGGAGGGGGAGGTACCTGACTAGGCTGGGGTCAGGGTTATACGGAGGGGGAGGGGTGCAGTGCGACGTGGACAACATGGACTGGCCGCCCCCATGTCCCCCGTTCATGTCACTGTTGGTCTGCATGTGGTGACTGTTGAGCATGTTGGGACCTGTGGGAGAGGGGACAGGAACAAATCAATAGGAGCAATCAATAGGACAATGCTCTCAGAATGATGTCATTCAGAGGTTTTTCAGAGGTTTGCCATAGTAGCTTCTAATGACTAGCCTCGTTCCACTATCCTGATCTCGCAAGAGAGCGCAGCAGTCAGGATGCTGGATCAGGTTATCTAATGGCACCCATTAGCTGTGATAATATATATACACACACACACACACACACATTCCCCCCAATTCCCCTGACAAACACTCACCCACGTGCCCCATGTTGGGGAGGGGGTTTTGCTGAGACTGGTGGCTCCCATGGCCCCCGTGCAGCTTGTTCATGTTGGACAGGGGAGATCCATAGGAGGACGGTGATGCTACGTGGCTCCTGGGAATTGGAGGGGAGGAGAGGGAGATGACGGAAGTGTGTAAGAGTGTAATATTTGTATGTGTGTTAGACAACACAGGTGTATGCATGGACGGAATGAGTGTATTTGGGTTTAAGTGTATGTGCGTGTGTGTGTGAGAGAGAGAATGTGTTTGTGTGCATGTGTATTTATGTGTGTGTGTGTTTTGTGTGTTTGTGCATTTTGCATGTATGCATATTTGAGCTGGTGTGTGGCCGACTTACTGTCTCTGAAGCAGCTGTTGCTGCTGTTGTCTGTAGGAGTCCACCAGCTGCTGTGGTACGAACTCCACCAGCTCTAGACTGTCCTTGATTTTCATCAGCAGGTCAAAGTTCTCTCTGCCGCGCACCTGCACACACACACATAATAAATATATATATATACACAGTAGTTATATGATACAGTATATATAATAGTTATATCATACTACCGGTCAAAAGTTTTAGAACACCTACTCATTCAAGGGTTTTTCTTAATTTTTTTTGACTATTTTCTACATTGTAGAATAATAGTGAAGACATCAAAACTATGAAATAACACATGGAATAATGTAGTAACCAAAAAAGTGTTAAACAAATCAACATATATTTGAGATTCTTCAAATAGCCACCTGTTGCCTTGATGCCAGCTTTGCACACTCTTGACATTCTCTCAACCAGCTTCATAAGGTAGTCACCTGGAATGCATTTCAATTAACAAGTGTGCCTTCTTAAAAGTTAATTTGTGGAATTTCTTTCCTTCTTAATGTGTTTGAGCCAATCAGTTGTGCTGTGACGAGGTAGGGTGGGGGGGTGGGGGGGGGGGGGGGGGGGTGGGGGGGGGGTATACAGAAGATGGTCTTTTACCAAATAGGGCTAAGTCCATATTATGGCAAGAACAGCTCAAATAAGCAAAGAGAAACAACAGTCCATCATTACTTTAAGACATGAAGGTCAGTCAATACGGAACATTTCAAGAACTTTGAAAGTTTCTTCAAGTGCAGTCGCAAAAACTATCAAGCGCTATGATGAAACTGGCTCTCATGAGGGCCGTCACAGGAAAGGAAAACCCAGAGTTACCTCTGCTGCAGAGGATACGTTCATTAGAGTTAACTGCACCTTGGATTGCAGCCCAAATAAATGCTTCAGAGTTCAAGTAACAGACACATCTCAACATCAACTGTTCAGAGGAGACTGCGTGAATCGGGACTTAATGGTCAAATTGCTGCAAAGAAACCACAACTAAAGGTCACTAATAATAAGAAGAGAATTGCTTGGGCCAAGAAACATGAGCAATGGATATTAGACCGGTGGAAATCTGTCCTTTGGTCTGATTAGTCCAAATTTGAGATTTTTGGTACCAACCGCTGTGTCTTTGTCAGACGCAGAGTAGGTGAACGGATAATCTACACGTGTGATTCCCAACGTGAAGCACGGAGGAGGAGTTGTGATGTTGTGGGGGTGCTTTGCTGGTGGCTGTCTGATTTATTTAGAACTCAAGGCACACTTAACCAGCATGGCTACCACAGCCTTCTGCAGCGATACGCCATCCCATCTGGTTTGCGCTTAGTGGGACTATAATTCGTTTTTCAACAGGACAATGACCCAACACACACCTCCAGGCTGTGTAAGGGCTTTTTGACCAAGAAGGAGAGTGATGGTGCTGCATCAGATGACCTGGCATCCACAATCACCCGACCTCAACCCGATTGAGATGATTTGGGATGAGTTGGACTGCAGAGTGAAGGAAAAGCAGCCAACAAGTGTTCAGCATATGTGGGAACTCCTTCAAGACTGTTGGAATAGCATTTCTTGTGAAGCTGGTTGAGAGAATGTCAATAGTGTGCAAAGCTGTCATCAAGGCAAAGGTGGCGACTTTGACGAATCTAAATCAAAAATGTATTTGGATTTGTTTAACATTCTTTTAGTTACTACATGATTCCATATGTGTTATTTCACAGTTTTGATGTCTTCACTATTATTGTACGAGGTAGAAAATAGTAATTAGATGTATATCTATCGAGGGGGTGTGGTAAATGCACAATATACCACGGCTAAGGTCTGTTCTTATGCACGACGCAACGTGGAGTGCCTGGATACATCCCTTAGCTGTGGTATATTGGCCATATACCACAAACCCCTGAGGTGCCTTATTGCTATTATAAACTGGTTTTCAACGTAGTTACAGCAGTATACGGTCTGATATACCACGGCTGTCAGCCAATCAGCATTCAGGGCTCGAACCACCCAGTTTATAAATAAATAAATATATCTTACAGGCATATAGTAAATCTCCTCTTCACCATGCCGCCGTCTCTTCATGCCTGGACTAGGAATGTTTGGAGGGGTCTGTTTGAAAGCTAAATGTTGGGAGTAAAAACAATGATTTAATATCATGAAAATTAGCAATAGGATTTTTACAAAGACATTCCTAACATCAATATGCACAAATTATTGCATCGTTTTTATTGCACTGGTGTATATGTTTGCATTGTGATCTGTGTCACTGTATGTATGTGTGGGCCCTGGTCAAAAGTGATGCGCGATATAGGGAATAATGTGCCATTTCAGACTCACCCCAAGCAAGATGACCAAACATTTTGTAATGGTGTAGAGAGAGAGAGAAGGGCGACTCACTGCGCTTGTTGGCGTTGTTGTCGTTCTTGGACATGTTGTCGCTCATGGTCTGCTGCTCCCTGAAGTGGTCTTCATCTGCCTTGCGATCTCGCCCCGGACAGGCGCATATCCGCCCTTCAAACGACCTTCGTCCCAGCACCTGACCACTAATTGCAACAAAGAAAGGCATAATATATCATATGTTAATTTACAAGGCGTTGAAAGGCCTCATATGCTTACAACAGGTAATACATAATATATTATAATTGTATGCCCTTATTAAAGTTATCAAAATATTTTGTTACACTTTACATATGCTATAAAAATAGAGACACACTCTATATATAAACTCTATATATAAAGTGTGGGTAAATCACCCACGTTTCGGCATCACTGTGCCTTCTTCAGGGTGACCCAATAAATTACTGGGAGTTTATATACAGCGTGTGCGACTCTCTTTATTTTTATGGCTTATAGTTTATTCGCCGTTAGTCGGCACCTCTACATAAAATTATTTTCCTCAGCTCATGTTTTTTTATTACACTTTTTATATGAGCCATGTGTTTCGTAATGCACTTGAAATATATTCTTGATTTTTATGGATTTGTATAGGCTCATCAGGAGCCATTGACTATGAATGCTTACAGCATGTTTATTGTGAGACAGGTGTGCAAAAAGGCAGTTCAATCAGCTGTGAATTGTTGACACACATGCACACAGGCATGAGCACACACACACACACACACACACACAATGTCATGGACTTACTCGCGTGTCTCTAGGGTGATGATGATCAGGATGGGTCTCCTGTTCATCCCTCCCACACAGCTGCTGTTGCACATGAAGTTGTAGAGGATGGTGGTGAACTCTGTCCCCACCTATCAGAGAGAGAGACCTTTTACTGGCCAGTCAATCGTCAGCCAGCTTGCCAATCACCAGACAGTGATAGCCAAAGCACCACATCATAACCCCTCATGATGACACACTGAAGATTCGCATTTAAAATAAAGCAAAGTTAATAGACTGAAAGACACAACCTTTATCAGGCCAGGGCTTCGCTTGTGTGAAACCGGCCCTAACGCATCAGACTGAATGTTAACGGACAAAATATAAGCTGTATATTTTATTACCCCTAGATGGCAGTGTTGCCATAATGTTACATAGCAAATGTCAGACATGGGACCTATTTTGAACATATCAATCAAAATCATGGGCAACTAAAATATAAAGTTGTAAATAGGTATACTACATCTAAATAAGTAATTAGTACAAAGACTGTTGTTTTCTAGGTGATTTTAAATGTTAACCAACCACCATGTTATATTGCTGGGGTAGGCAAACTTGGCCCTGGAGTGTTATACAGACGCATTATGTTTTTAATGGTACATTTGTGTTTTAAGACCTGGCAGACCAGGTGTGATGAATTTAACCAATCACTGTTGGTGAGGTGATTGGTAGAACCGGTTGTGTTGCCTGGTTGGGACAAAATTCAGTAGTGGCTCCGGCACTCCAGAGTCCAGCACCAGGGTG